>NC_058410.1:104261805-104404710 GCF_002201575.2 Neomonachus schauinslandi | reverse complement strand
AAGAAAGAAAGAAAGAAAGAAAGAAAGAAAGAAAGAAAGAAAGAAAGAAAGAAAGAAAGAAAGAAAGAAAGAAAGAAAGAAAGAGAGAAAGAGAGGAAGAAAGCAAGAAAGAAAATGGGAGCTGAGAAAAGGATCTGCCATCCACTAGTCCCCTCCCCCAATCTTCTGATTGGCAGCCCCGTCCCTGTTGGTTGGTGTTCTCTCACCCAGTGTTGATACTACGGGCCTTCTCCTGGTTAATGTGTTTGGTTTGGCTTCTATGTCTATTGACAGACAGTGTTTGGTCAATTATATGGATGCAGAAACATAAAGGCAGGCTGAGGAGCAAGGACACATTGCATTAGCTATGGTGACATTGTTACCACAGGCTGCTCCTTGTACTGTTTAACACAGGCAGCTGTGGGAATCCTCAAGTTCTTTGATTCTAATGTTCCTTCAGAACTCAACAAATCAAATTAAGCACTCTGAATATTGGCTTTCTGCCCAACTTCAGAATGATGTTAAGAACGTGCCAGGCGTTCTCATCAATGTCTGGGATCTAATGAGATGAAGTGCAAACAATCCACTGACTTTTCACAGAACCCCTTGCATTTGGAGAAAATATGGATCACAGGAGTGGCTGTCCACATTCCCATGCTTCAACTCAACTAATTCCTACCTGCAGGGGCTGTAGTGATTGAAGAGTGCCTCCCTCTCAAAAGATAGGTCCCGCCAGAACCTGTAAATGTGACCTTAATTTGGAAAAAAGGGTCTTTGTGGCTGTAATTAAATTAAGCATCCCGAGATGAGATCATCCTGGATTAAGAAGGGTCCTAAATCCATTGACAAGTCTTTACAGGAGAAGAGAGGAGAGGGGCACCTGGGTGGCTCAGTCGGTTAACCATCTGCCTTTGGCTCAGGTCATGGTCTCAGGGTCCTGGGATCTAGCAGTCTCCCCCCCGCCCCCACCACCACCACTACCTGGGCTCCCTGCTCAGCAGGGAATCTGCTTCCTTCTGCTCCTCCCCATGCTCGTGCTCTCTCTCAAATAAATAAATAAAATCTTTAGAGGCAGAAACAGAGACAGACACAGGAGAGAAGGCCATGTGATGATGGAGTAGAGGCTGGAGTGATGCAGGCCCAAGCCAGGGGATGCCAGGAGCCTAGAGCTGGCAGAAGGAGTGTGGCTCTGCCAATACCTTGACTGCAGACTTCTGGCCTCAAGTGTTGTGAGAAAATAAATCCCTATTGTTTTAAGCCCTGTGGTTTATGGTCATTTGTCACAGTGACTCTATGAAACTAATATGGGGGCTTGGGCACCACTGTTGCAGGCCCCCAGGACCAGCGTTCCCCCTGCTGCATTGCCCTGAGCATCCCTGGGGATAGCTCATTCTCTCCTCCCTCCCTCCCTTCCTTCATTCAGTCATCATTTAAGTAGCCATGGATTGGGTATATGAGAAGAGATAAAAGGCAAGAGTTCACAGCTAGAGAGAGAGAGACAGACATAAAAGGGTAATTGTAACATTCAGTGTTATGGGCTGAATTGTGTTCTCCTAAAATGTATATGTTTAATCCTAATCCCTAGTACCTCAGAACATGACTGTATTTGGAGATAGGGTTTTTGATGGGGTAATGAAGTTAAAATGAGATCATTAGGTGGGCCCTGGTCCAATATGACTGGTTGTCCTTATAAGAAGAGGAAATTAGGACACAGACACACACAGAGAAACGACCATGTGAAGACATTGGAGGAAAATTACCATCTATAAGCCAGGGAGAGAAGCCTTGGAAGAAACCAACTCTGCCTACACCTTGATTGAGAAAATAAATTTCTGTTGTTTAGGCTATGCAGTCTGAGGTACTTTGCTACAGGAACCCTAGAAAACTGATACATTGAAGTAAGAGCAATGAAGAGCAACAGAGGAGACTCCATCCAGCCCTGCCTGGAGGAGCCAGGAGACGCATCTGCAAGAGATGACTTCTAGGACAGTGGGTTGTCTCCAGAAAGGATAGAATTAAAAGGGACAGTTTGAGCAAAAGCCCAGTCTTTAAATGGCATGAAGGGTGAAGTAAAATACAAGTCAACACTTTTCGAGGCAAAGAGTGAGTGGGGAGTAGCACCTGAGGAGGTAGGTCTTGGCTGAAAGCCTGATGGAGCATGAAGCCCTTCATATATATTCTCTTCCTTCTGGCCTTTTCCCTGGGGACAGTGGGGAGCACTACATGGCTAGAAACAGGGCATGGTCAGATGTGCTCTTTATATGGACCATTCTGGTGACTACGTGGGGGCTTCTTGGGAGGGAGGTGAGCCTAGAGGCAGAGTGACCAGTTGAATAACTGTGGCCAAGATGACAGTGGCCAGTGGTGGCCAAGAGAAGAGAACATTCAGTGGGTGAAATTGACTAGACTGTTGGGAAGTGAAAAAGTAGAAATCTATGTTACTCAAAAGTTTTAGTTTGTATAAGTGGCAATACTGCCCACTAAGGTAGCTGTGGCTACATTGACAGGAAGCTTGCAGTCCTTGGAGGAAAATGTCCGAAATTTCCCTTAGAAAACAGGGGGATCCTAGCATGAGTATTTATGTCAGAATATCACATCGCCTTCATTTTCAGAGCTTACATAATCCCCATGATGATTCAGGTACTACTCCTTCATTACTCTTTTGGGAGGGTTTCTTGGCAAGGTTTCTTGAGATACTAAAAGGCTGAGAGCAAGCAGCTGGCTTCATAGGAAAGAAAAGGAATTAACTGGGCCATTCACAGCACATTCTACTCCCTCCCACATGGACATACAAGGCGTGAATATCCAGGTAGGGCAAGTGGGATGCATCACAATGATAAATAACATTGAGGGTTCATGAACTCTTCTGAGATTATCTTCCACAAAAAAATTGCATAGACTTTTAGAATGTTCCAGAACCTCCTGAAGCATATGCATGAAAATCCAGCATCCCAAGCTAGGAATGCCAATATAAAGGAAAGAACCCTGGATTTAGAGGCCAAAGTCCCAGCCTGCTACTAATTTGCAGGCAGCCATGGGCAAGTTTGTGAACTCCTCTGGTTTTTAATTTTCTTATCATAGCACTAGAGTTCTGTGACCTCTTTGACGAATGGCATTGGTTCACAAAGCCAACTAATTCATATGGGCACCCAGAAAATGATTTTGAATAAAATTGGGATTTGACTGTGTTCCCAGCACCCTAATTAAGAAGAAATTATGAGAAGAATAGAAATCTTTGTTCAAACCTGCTCTTTCTCCATTTTTTTATATGCTTCATTTGTTCCATGAAAGCACAATTGGGCACATGCAACAGGCTCAGACTTGTCTCTTCTCACAGTGTTTCTTTCCAAGGACATATTTGACATACCTTATTAGTGACACCAGGGATCATGGAATAGGAAGACCCTTTCAGGGTTCCAGCCATTTCTAGACATCTACATGCTAGCTACAACTTTTAAGTAGTCCAGCCAAGCTAAGCCAGACCATAGAAACACATTTTTTTTTAAACTGGAAACTATGCTAAAACAATATCAATAAAAACTTTGTGCTGAATCCATATATTCTCCAGCCCAAATATAATGTAACTAGATATACATATAGCCAAAATATAAACCAGCATCACACTGGCTAGCTTTTTCCAGAAATTTGTCTGTATATAGCCAAGTATCTAAATATTTGGACATAGGCAGATAGTTAGTTGAATGAATAAATTACAAAAAAATATATAGGTAGTCATTTTTCACAATGAATTTACATCTAAATGCTTGAACTGACTTTAGAAATGAAGCTTGCAAAACGAAACAAAACAAAAACAAACAAAAAGAAACGAAGCTTGCTACATGTCTGTTTGGTCCTGATCCATACAGTATGTGGAAATGCTATTTAATTTGCTTATCCATCACCCTAAACATTGCTTTGCTCCTGATATCACTCTCAGTTGCCTTTAGGATAAAATCCAAGCCCCCCCAGTTTGCCATGCAAACTGCATTGCTAGGTCATCAACCTCATCATCTGCTCTGAAATTGTGCGTACCTTCTTTCCACTCCAGCCAGACTGATGGAGTCATACACATGTTCATATTTGCTGTGCCTTTGCTTATGCTGAACCCACTGCCTGCAATGTCCTCATTGACTCCTCAACTGAGCCACATACCAATATCCCAATCCAGCTGCATTTCCCTCTTTTCCTCAATGCGATTTTAGAGTTTCTCACCTGCAATGATGAATTTTTATTTGCCCCCAAACAAACTTCAGCTTTTGAAAACTCCCAGGAAGGATATGGGAGGTGAGGGGACCTGTCCTCACCAGAGCTTGGCCAAGGAAAGAGCCCCAGGCCCCCAGATGGTGGCAGAAGAGAAAGGGATGTCTTATAAGTCCGTAAGATTTTTAAAACTGAACATCCCTATCAATACAAAACTTAAGCATTTACCCACAACATAGGTATATGTATTCATTTACAAATTATACTAATGTACTACTGGAAGAACTCACTGTGCACATTATTACATATCTAAAAATTAACATTTAAGAGGACTAGACAAAATGAAATAGAAATACTGCTTACCACTCTGTATCCTAATTCTAATATCCTAATATCCCATGAAATATGTTGAATCCCCTACTTTGGATACCATGACACCTGAGATAGCATCAACCTCCAGTGCTATAACAATAATGACAACTACTGACAATTCTGTGACACTTTCCGCTATGCTGAACCAAACTATAGGGAATCACTCCTTTAGAACCAAGTTTCCATGCTACAAGTCTAAGAAACATTAACAAGGGCTATTATGTTGCCTGACTTCAGAGGGTGCCACTTACATTGTGAATGGCGCCTCCTAAATTTGCTCAGTGCGCAATGTGTGCAGCCCTGCATGGGGATCCTGTGAGTTGCTAATCAGAGACAGACTGCAGATGCTTTCCAAGGAACAGGCTTCACACGAATTGCATGGCAAACAGTGTTGGTCTCATGTTGGTCCTTCCAACCATACCCAAATCTGGAGATTATAATCATTGTCAAGTGGTATCCCAGAGTGGATAATAGGTGGTGCCATATGTACGCACACTGAATAAAGAGCTGGGGCCATATATCCTGAAATCAAATGAGGGTACGTGGATCCAGAAATGTTTGATAGCAAATTATTGACAAAGTTGTATTTGAATATCCTGACCAGTGTTCTTTCCACAATATTACGCTGTTCTTGTTAGGATCATCTAATGGTGCATTCATTAAATGTCTACTAACTATAAGGCACAGTGCTTAAAATAAAAATTATTATTTTATGGATGGTTCATATCCATCACAATAAATAATAATTTAAGCTCATAAATATTGAGCACTTATTATACGTCAGATACTATGCCAAGCAATTAAATGGATTATCTTATTTAATCTTCACAACAATCCTATGAGGAGCTTACTATTACATTTTACCAATGAGGAAATTGAGGTTCCAAGAAGCTAACCAATTTAACAGAAATTAATTGGCTAAGCCACGTTTCAAACCATGCAAATCTCCAAAACCTGCCCTACGACATATACTGTCTCCCATAATCAGTGGCATCAATTACGTGCAGGACGGTGGTGTTCATTTGTATCATTTTTCTTTGTAATAACCATCATCAGAATACTTTTTTTCTTTGTATTAAACAAAATGCCAGAAATCTCTCTCTCTCTTTCCCCCCTTTCTCTTTCCCCCACTTTGTCTCTGTCTCTTTTTCTGCTTTCTTCTCTCTCTGTCTCTTATACACACACACACACAAAGGCAATTATGTCTACAGGTCCCTCAGTTTTAGCAGAAAGCATAGAGACAATTCTCACAATCCTATGTGGCAAATTCTGAATGAACCACCCCTCTTGGCTGCCTGTAATATGGACTGCAACTCTCACTAGGTACCTTTTTTCACTGGATCTCAGTGAATGACCAAGAAGCAATTATTTCTTTCCTTTTATAATCTTCAAGAATTTTGTTTCCCTGTCTTCCCCTATAGGACAGTTGGAGTTAAGATATGGTGTGTTCATCTCTTATCCAGTACCTGGCATGTAGTTAGTATGTTGTAAATGATGGGTGGATGGATGGATGGCAAGAAGGATGGAAGAAAGGAACAAAGGAAGGAGGGAGGGAGGGAGGAGGGAGGGAAGGAGGGAGGGAGGAAAGATGGTGTACGAGTGACTGTATGAGCACATTTTCTTTTTTTTTATTTTGTTAATGCATTTCTTTTTTTTTTAAGATTTTATTTATTATTTATTTGACAGAGAGAGAGACAGAGAGAGAGGGAACACAAGCATGGGGAGTGGAAGAGAGAGAAGCAGGCTTCCCGTGGAACAGGGAGTCCGATGTGGGGCTCAATCCCAGGACCCCGGGATCATGACCTGAGCCGAAGGCAGACACTTAAAGACTGAGCCACCCAGGCGCCCCGAGCACATTTTCTTGTTCATGTATTCTTGGAGAAGAGGTCCATAGGTGAAATGGGAATAACATGTCCATTCACTCAGTAGCTCCAGTCAAAACCCCTAGAGTCAACCCTGGCTCTTCTCTTTCTTTATACATCACATCAGCAGAACCTTTGGGCTCACTCTTCAAAGCCATTGCAGTCCTACTCTGCACCACTTCCGCTGTGGTCACCATTGGCCAATCCACCATCGTCTCTTGCCTAGTTTTTCAACGGCCTCCAAACTGTGCTCTCTGCTTCTACTCTTTCTCTGCTGCAGTCTGCCACCATAAAGGCAGCCCGGGGGCGCCTGGGTGGCTCAGTCAGTTGAGTGGCCTACTCTTGATTTCAGCTCAGGTCATGGTCTCAGGGTCGTGGGATCGAGCTCTGAGTCGGGCTCTGTGCTCAGTGCAGAGTCTGCTTAAGATCCTCTCTTTCCCTCTCCCTCTGCCCCCGAACCCCAATGCTCTATCTCTCTCTCTCTAAAACGAATAAATGAATCTTAAAAAAAAAAAATGGCAGCCAGCTCTGATGTCCCCCATATCACTCCAAGTAAAAGGGAAAGAACTTCCTCCACGTGCTCTGTGCCCACCTCCACCTCTCTGGCCTCACCTGCTGCCACCTTCCCTCCCTCGCTCCCCCTACTCCAGCCACGCTGCCTCCTTGCTGCCCCCCTCACTGTCACTCTGTCCCACTGTGGGAAGCTGAATAATGGCTCCCAAGTATGCCCGTGTCCTAATTCCCAGGACCCATGAATGTTGCTTTCTGTGGCAGTAGGGACTTAGCAGATGTGATTGAATTAAGGATCTTAAAATGGAGATTATCCTGTATTATCCTGGTGGACCCAAACTAATCACAAGTCTTTTTATCAGAGGGACCCAAGAGGAGTCAGATCAGAAGAAGGCAGAGTGAGGAGAGAAGCAACAAGTGCCACGGTGAGAGGATGTGGGCCAGGAGAAAGGAATGAGGACAGCTTTTAAGAAAATGAAGAGAGAAGGAAACAGATCGTCCCCTGAGTCTGCCTACACCTTGATTTTAGCCCCATAAGACTTAGTTCAGATTTCTGATCCCCAGAACAACAAGAGAATGAATTTGTGTTGTTTCAAGTGAGTAAGCTGTGTGGTCATCTGTTAATGCAGCAATAGAACACATTCACACCTGTTATTCTGTTTCATGTTTCTTTAAGGCACCATCACCACCAGGCATATTTTGTATGTACTTATTTGTCCATCGGTTGTTTTTCCCACTACAGTGCAAAATGCAGGGGAGCCAGGACTTTGTTATAAACCCAGGGCCTGGCACAAGAATGATCTGTTGAATGAATAAATAGCTGATATATTTTAATTAAGCAATCACCCGACACCCTGAAATGGCTGTGCCTCAGTAAAATGTTGGTTGAACACACAGTGACAAACCTGCATGACATTTTCTGTTCTGGCTTGTCTAGAACAGCTAAAAATGCACGCAAGCGAATATGGGTTACGACACAACCCAAGTGGTCAACACCGAAACAGCTCAGGGGAAGAATAACTCCAGGACTCCATGGCAACAAGCCCTGCTAGGGAGATGGTGAGCCATAAAGCACACCTGAGCCCCATCCAATGTGGGGCTTTCAGCATTCTGCCGTCCCCCCACCCCAGGGCTGGGGCGGGGAGGAGTCTGAGCAGGTGACACTCAGACCCTCCAGTCCCATGCAAGCAGAGAAGCCCCCGTACTCCCCGCCGTCACATATAATTTCCATTCAACTCTGAATAAAGAGCTGCAGTGGGGATGGTGGGGGATTGGGAAGCAGGGATTGTGGCTACCACTCTTCTTACCGAGTGCCACTGAATATCTTTAAAAAAGAGTTCACACATAGGAGCTGAGGTCTCTTAGTTAACAATTATATTAAAAAGAATGTAAACCTGAAGAGTTCATTAATGCCAACATTTGCTTTCGGGAACTACAGATCTTAAATAACGTAGGGCCACCCATTCCTTTCAAGCAGTTTTCCCTGTTGCTAATACCAGCGGGAGATGTCAATACTGTTTCCTCCTACTTTTGTTTGGCTCAACACCAGTGTCAGGCTAATTTCTGGTGAAATAAACACTTTGCCAAATTTACAAATGTCTTGATCTTGTAATGATGATGATGATGATAATGACGACGATCCACCTTGTCGGTTGCATAAAGTTGCATGGATGATTCCGTCCTGAGAAAAATACACCTACTAGTCCTCACTGAGTGTGGGGTTTTGTGTTTTTTGTTTTGTTTTGTTTTGTTTTGTTTTTTTAACTAACATAACAGAGATGTGGATTTGGAAGCTGGAAGGCTGCTTGAATGCACCTGTTCGAACGTCCGTCACCTCCTCAGTGGAGCCTCTCCTGATTCCTTCCTGCACACTTAAGCACTCCCTCCAAGAATACCCATAGCACTCAGCTTGAGCCTCTAGTTCACCGAAATTAACCATGTGCAAGTCTGTCTCCTGCACCACACTGCTTCTTTCTTTTTTTTTTTTAATTCACACTGCTGATTTCTTGACAGTAAGTTCCCTCCCTGTCTCCCATACCCCTTTGCCCCCCCAAATAACATAATACTAGGCAAGTTTTGACAGGTACCCAAGTATGAGCCAGACACTCTAGCTAGGTGCTTTTTAAGGACCTTGTGGTAGAATAAAGGAGATGCAATTTACACACAAAACAAGTAGGGAAAAATACAAAGTAAAAAATAATAATATATTAAGTGAGCAAATAAAGTATATCTTACTGGAGTTATTAGAAACCACAAAGGGGAGAGATAAGCATGAACTTAGGGTTTTGCGGGTTCATTTTTATTAGCAAGAAATAGCAGTATTTACTAATACGCCATCTTCATACTAAGAAAAGGGTAAATATGAATATTGTCATGGAGCAGATGTTGGGGAAAAACAACCTTGTTTCTCAATTCATAAAGATGATTTGTCTAGCCCTGAAATGCTTTTTTCATGTTTTGATAACATTGTAATAAACAGTCTTTACCACAGTATCAGTCTAAAACAAAGAATACCAAAGTTCCGAGTTTGTATATCATCAGCATTAAATATTATCACTGGCTATTAGCATCTTAATACTACTACCACTAAAATCATTTCACTTCATCAGCTATCTTAGCTATATTGGTGCCAAAAGGGTAGGCTCAGTGACAGAGGTCACATTTATTGTGACCTCTGTCACAATATATCTGAAGTATCCGTGAAGTATATCTGAATATCTGAAGTATCCGTGACCTCAGACATGCTAAGTATATCTGAAGTATCCGTGACCTCAGACACGCTAAGAAGGAAACCCCGGTGCCTGGCTGACTGTTGACTTGCTCTTGCAAGACTTGTTTT
The DNA here is from genome assembly GCF_002201575.2 of Neomonachus schauinslandi. Taxonomy (NCBI): domain Eukaryota; kingdom Metazoa; phylum Chordata; class Mammalia; order Carnivora; family Phocidae; genus Neomonachus; species Neomonachus schauinslandi. Next base: position 104,394,948 of record NC_058410.1, on the reverse strand, counting down.
CATTTTTTAAAATCAAGATGACAAGACAAATCTAACCAGACAGGAAAATATACTCAACGTCTGTCACAAAGGTAAGGACTTGAGCCACATTTTCTGCTCACTTGTAAGTGAACTCTAAAAAATATGCTTTGCCCATAGTTTATAAAAGTTAATGATTAGACACACAACTTAAATGCACTTTCCAATTCTTATACTTTGAAGCAGTCCTGAGTGAACTCTGGAATTGACTCATTTAACCAGCCCTACTCTTGAATATGTCTTGAGATCCAAAGACCATGACATCCTGCATCTTTCCCTGGACACTGGGAGCAAAAGAAGACCCCAATTAGGCCATCCACCCATTAAGGGGTGTCTATCAGAGACAGCCCTTACCTTCACAAACAGGCTGATCTCAGGGTCCGTGGAAGTTGGTTCATTTTCTTCCAAACCATCAGCAGCAGAATTGCTGGTGAAGAAGGCCCTGCTCTGTTGGATGGTGAAGTTTGGGGGGGAAAGCGGGTCTTCCCCCATCATGACTCCATCCTTCTGGGGTTCCTCTGAGCCAGGCTCCTGGTCTTGGGGTTCCTCCGGGCCAGGCTCCTTGTCCTGGGTTGGTGAGTGTAACTCTTCCATGGAGATGTCCTGGACTTCCTGTAACTCACCTGGTTGAAGATCCTGGGACTCAAGACATACCTCATCAGACAAGAGATAGTCTGCTGCTTCTGGTTGGGAAGAGGTCAAGCTGTCCTCCTCACCCCCAGCCACACAAACTGACACAGAGTCATATTCATGGGTTTCCAGCTCAGTGGCATATACATTGTTTTCTGTCAGGCCTTCGTGGATGTTATCACAGAGAGGACCTTCATCCTCTTCTGGCTGGTCTGGAAGCTCATACATCCCTTCCTTTTGGACTGTGTCAGAGATGGTGCTATTTTCTTCGTCATTCATGTTCGTTGATCTGATAGATCTTTTGCAGGCGGACCTGAATGAATCAGAAATGAAGAAAGGGATAGAGGATGCTGCACCACCTTGCAGAGGAATCAACAGGCTTTTGAAACACAGTGACTAGCAACAGTTACCAATCAGAGGTCTCTAACAATCATTTACCAGAGACTTTCATCAGCAAACCACAAGTCCATTGGACACAAGATAAAGCTTACACACTCAGTTAACTCCTTCACTCCTAAGGATAGTTTCAAGCAGGCTCTGGGGTTTTCCTCACTGCCAGTAACTCTGACATTCTTTGGTTTAGCAAGGGGTCGAGTTATCTTCCCAATACACATTGAAATTCTGAATATTTAGCCATTTCTCACTAAAGAGGGCTCCCTCTTCCAATTGCCTTCAAATGTTGACAGCATTCAAGAAGTCTCTCTAATTCAGGGGAGAACAGCTCTCCACAATGGTAATTCATCTATTACTAGCTGAATTCGTTACACAAAACAATTCTGTGAGTGTCCATACCCTCTGATACATGAGTTATACATGCTCCAATTAGGTAATGAATTCCATTTGCATTTCTTATCTGGAAACACCACGAGGTGATTAAATGGCAGAAGGAAAAGGAGATATATGCACTGGTCTATAGTCGCATCAGTACAGATCACCCAAAATAAAGAACTCAAAGATTTTACGGCTTTGAGTTTTATTTTCCCTCTTAAATCCATGGGATCATTACAGTCAGCAACACTTCACCGAGATTCTGTTACGAACAGGATACCACACTGAACACTAATCATATGTGTTAGAAGATACATTCTCTGCTGTCAAGAGACTTCTAAACATATTTGGAAGGCTAGGAAGAAAAACTAAACCCTAAAGGGCACAGAATAAACTATTCAAGATTTTCTTAGTGCAATTGGCCCACGTCTGGGAGAAGCAGGAAGGAGCTACATACATACATAAGGATGCCTATTTGATGTCACCTACCGATGCCACAAATAGACAGGCTCTTTGTTTTTAATCGGGTACTCTATTCTGCTAATTCCTGTTTCCCTTCTTCACACCATGCACATGGTTCTCTTTGAAGTGAGAACCCAGATAGATTATGAAGGGACTTTAATGTCTAGAAATCATGTGAAAATTTAAGAAGCAACACAAGTCTGGACAAAGCAGTTGATGAACACCTCATTAACAATACTCCCTTGTACCCTTAACTCCAACATTGTATCCAGGAATCTTGTGGAGCAAACTAGAGCAGAATTTCTAGAATTCTAGCTTTAGGGAGGGTTCAAAGAATAGATAAATGCAAAGATGCTAGAGACAGACTTTAAGGCTCTTGATGTTAGGCCTTTATCTTTTATTGAAAAGTGAGGTTTGATGGGTCCAAATCCTTGAGACGTTACCAGAGGTGTGTATAACTCAGTGGAGCCCCAGCTCAAATCCCCCTCATAATTTTAGCGCTAGAGAAAACCTAGGACGCCATTTAGTCTAACATTCATTTTATTTTGGGAAAAAGCCTGAAACCTAGAAAGGGGAGGTGATGGTCCAAGTTCACACAGAGAGTTAATGATAGAGCTGATTTCAGTGATGATTTCCTAACCTCCAGCTCGGTGATCTCAGCTACTCGCTCCCTCCTGAAGTCAGTGTTTTCCAACCTATATTCTTGATCACACAAGCCCCCACCCCAACCCATCCCCAAAGAATCCTTTTCAGATATTTTCTCCCATGAAATGAAAATACTGCTGATATACTACATATCTGTTTGTGTTCTGTATGCATACTTGTGCTTTTTACGTAGGAAAAGAATAAGCTTTTGGTTCCCTGAGGCCCAATGCTCACCCCTTTGGGGGTGATCTTGCTCCTTTTGAGAATGCATGCTTTTACTGCTGGAGTATTTCTGGAGTGTAACTCATAATCTGACACTGGATTACGTGCCATTCTGCATTATTACCAAGGAATACTATTCTACAATGCAGGTGTATATACGCAGCAGGCTACTGGGTCCTCACCACGATGACCCAGCCAGGCAGTGGAAGCTGGTTAAGCTTAGGTTAGTATCACACAGATATTTTATAAATTTCGTCCTCCTATTTCCCACCTCAGGGCATAGCTATCATGTTTTGGTTACAGGTTGTGATATAAAGCCAGTCATCCTGTTAAAATGCCGGTCAGCTCTGCTCAAACTCCTATAATGCCTCCCCATTTCTCTCAATAAAAGTCAAAGTCCTTACAATGACCCACAAGATCCTACAAAATCTGCACCACCTTTCTTATACCTGCTTTCCACCCCCCACCTTGGCTAACTGTGTTTCAGATGATCTGGCTTCATTGCTATGCCAGGAACATTCCAGAATGCTCTCTGTATTAGGATCTTTACATTGGTTGTTTCCTTGACCTGAAATACATTTCCCCTGGATGTCTACATAGTCAATTTCCCAAACTCTTCTAAGTCTTTGCTTATACATCCCCTTGCCAATGAGGCCACTCTGTCCCGTTTCAAATGTCAACCCATTCTAACTCTGATCTGCACCCCCCCCGCCATTACTAAAAACCTTCACCTGACTTTTAAGTTCTTTTTCCATAATACCTATCACCTAATAAGATGTGATTCATTACTTACTTTTGTCTAGAGTTTATTTTCTGTCTTCTCCCACTGGAATGTAAACCCTACGTGGTCTCAGATCTCTGTCTGCTTCTTTATCATTACCTCAAGCACCTAGAACAGTGGCTGGTATATATTAGATACTCAATATACATTTGTTGAATAAATTTTGGTGATTGTTTGATATCTTTATCCTCCACTAAACACAGAAGTTCCAGGAGAACAAAGCCCATGACTATTTAGCCGATCAGTATATACCTAAAATTTAGCAGATATCTGACACATCACTGATGCTTATTAAATTTGGGTTTTTTTTTTTTTAAGATTTTATTTTTTATTTGACAGAGGGAAAGAGCACAAGCAGGGGGAGCAGCAGAGGGAGAGGGAGAAGCAGGCTCCCCGCCGAGCAGGGAACCCAATGGGGGGCTCGATCCCAGGACCCTGGGATCATGACCTGAGCCGAAGGCAGACGCTTAACCGACTGAGCCACCCAGGTGCCCCTAAATATTTGTTTTATAAACAACTAAAGTGGAGGAGCTGTAGCTAGAATTCATGTCCTCTTACTCCTGGTCCATTTTTCTTTCTGTGTTATGTGTATAAAAATTATGTCCTCATATGTCCTCACTGTATTTAAACTCCTACAGGAAGAGAACTAATATCTGGGTCTTCCACGGCACTTTGTATAAAGCAAGTTGGCTTGTTTACTTATAAAAGTATTTAATAATACTAGTATTTGATAATACACCTAGGCGCCCCTCCCCCAAATGTTCTATTCTGCAGCCAGATAAGCTGCTCTTCCCTGAACGCACTGTGCTCTTTCCTGCCCCTACACTTTTGTACCTATGTTGCCTCTCTTGGGCACAATTTTACTCATTCTGCTATGTGCAGGTTATAAATATACATAAGACATGATCTTATGTGCACATATAACCGAGGAAATTTACACATTAAAATTCAAGAGAAAGGATCCAACTGGGCCTATGACAGGCCTGCCCATCATCTGGAATAATTTGGTGCTGATGTCTGGTCTTCTGCTTTGCATGTGCAGACTCAACTTGGTTGGTTTGCAAAGGGCTTTTCAAACATTGTAGAACTGGGTCACTCTAACTAAACTGAAAAAACATCAGATTAGCAACTAAAATGCCAATGTATTATTTTACTACAAAAAAATCGCCAAATTGACTTGAATACCTCCTTAAGAAAATAAGCATAATCAGGCACCTGGGGGCGCCTGGGTGGCTCAGTTGGTTAAGCGACTGCCTTCGGCTCAGGTCGTGATCCTGGAGTCCCGGGATCGAGTCCCGCATCGGGCTCCCTGCTCAGCGGGGAGTCTGCTTCTCCCTCCGACCCTCCCCCCTCTCATGTACTCACTCTCTCTCATTCTCTCTCTCTCAAATAAATAAATAAAATCTTTAAAAAAAAAAAAAAAAAAAAAAATCAGGCACCTGGTTGGCTCAGTTGGTTAAGCATCTGCCTTCGACTCAGGTCATGATCCCGGGGTCCTGGGATCGAGCCACGTGTTGGGCTCCCTGCTCCTCGGGGAGCCTGCTTCTCCCTCTCCCACTCCCCCTGCTTGTGTTCCCTCTCTCACTGTCTCTCCCTCTGTCAAATAAATAAATAAAATCTTAAAAAAAAAAAAAGAAGCATAATCTCTTCATACTAGTTAAGTCTACACAAGCAATCAGTTAAGATAATGTCCTCATACTATGTTCATGTGATCTGTGTTTACATGATCTGAGACAATACCCACCCTTTTAAGCCCAGTATCAGTGAATTGTGCCTTTTCTTTTTATACTGATCAGTCTCATTAAGAACTTACTAACATTATTTTTTTAGAAAACGTTTGGTTTTATTAATAGTCTCTATTGTGCATTTTTTTGCACTTTCATTCATTTCTGCTCCTATCTTTATTTTCTTTCTTTTCCTCTCTTTAGTTTTACTTTGCTGTTTTTACCCCAAGATAATTGTGATGGGTAAATTGGTGTTCAGCTTTTCTTCTTTCCTAATACATGCCTTTAAGCCCATTAATTTTTCCTCTTAATACAGCTTTTTCTGCATCCCACAAGATGTCATATGTTTTATTTTTATGATCATCCAGGTCAAAAGGATTTAATTCTTATTTTCGTTCTCTTGGTTTTTGTTTTATGTTTTGAGGGCTATATTATTAGGTGCACACAGATTCAGAATTGTTATATCATTTTGGTACATGGACTGTTTCTTCAATAAAAAATGCTACTCTTTATCTCCAGTAATATTTTTTGCCTTTTTCTGATATCAGTTTTCTTTTGGTTAGTGTTTACGATATATTTTCTCAAGTTTTTACTTTCAACGTCTGTGTGTCCTTATATATAAGCATTAGATAGTTAAATTTTTATTCAGTCTGACAATCTTTGCCTTTGAGTAGTTGGTCTAGAAACACTTAATGCAACTGCAGTGCATTTAGGCTAAATATATTATCTTACAATTTCTATCTTTAAAAATGATCAAAAACTTGAATAGAAATTTCACCAGAAAGTAACATATAAATGTCACATAAGGTCATTAAAGAGAGAGCATCAGTATTAGCTATGAGGGAAATGCACTTCAGTGAGATCACTTAATACCACTAGAACAGCTAAAATTAAAAAGACCAACAAGAGCAAGTGTTGGTGAGGATGTGGAGCAACCAGAATTCTCATACACCAATGGTGACAGTATAAAATGGTACAACCACTATTAAAGTTGTCTGGCAATTTACTATAAAATTAAATATACACGTATACATGTACCCTATGACTCAGAAATTCCAGCCAGTCTTAGAAATGTATCCAAGAAAAACATTAATGTGAAAATCATCATAACAGGCTTGTATGAGAATGCTTAGAGAAATTGGATTCATAATCCAAACCCTAGAAACTTCTAGAAAGAGGAGAATGGACAAACTGTGGTGTACTTATGTAATGAATATTACTCAGCAATACCAAAGGTATGAATCACTGATACAGACAACAAAATGGATGAATCTCAGAGACACTATGTTGAGCGAAAAAGGCCAGACATAAAAGAATATACTAAATGAGTCCATATAATTATGTCAACTTAAAAACATACCAAGGGTTACAGGATTTCTAATCATTCTTTTAATGGGTACTTGAGCAAAAGATTTTAAGGCTCACTTCCATAGCTAATGGATAAGAAATGCCCCATGCCAACAATTGTCTTAGATTTCCTCCTGTGGGAGTGGAATTTCTAGGGTTACTGTTATTAAGTAATGGGAGTTAAAACCACTCCCCTCCCTGGAATACAACCCTCAGGCTGAACAAGCCAGGCAAAGGAATTTGCATGAAGCTCATGGTGCCAGCAACATCCTGACCACTGGTGCTGCTAGGAAACCATCAACAGTACCACTACAAAACTTTCAGGGTATGTTAAACCTGTTTATACAATCCAGGCATCAGCAAAGAATGCCCCAATCCTCACACACTTGAGGAAATAGGTCTTAAAATTCCCAGTTTCATAGTTTACTTCCTCATCCTTTCCTCTGAATCTAGGTCCATCTATTTATTACTCAGACGCAAAATGCCGTCTTTTCATCAGTTTCTATAAAAAAACAACAACAAACTACTCACACCCAAAACTTCCATGGAGATTCTGGGGTCACAGGGAGTAGTCACGTCAGGTGGCACCATTTCACTGGCCAACCCTCTACCCCACCCCCCTCCTCAGTCCCTTCCTTTCTCCCTTCCTCCACTCTCAGAGGAACCATCAGTTCTCCCAGTTTCACCCACAGAGTATTTTTCAGACTAACTCCACTCACATTTAGTTTGGGGGACGGGTCTCTTCTTCACCTTCCTTCTCAAACAGGCTTTTAAAAATGTCTTCAGACCCTCATGTCTTCAGTACCCTCTCTGAAGAGAATCCTCGGGGATACGATACTCTCTACCTTGTTGCATTTACATTCAGATGTGGCAATTTCCTGGTGGCCACTGAAGACCCGGTGGCCATGCCTTTCCAAACAGCAGCAGTATCTCTGAATTGTTTGATCTTTAAAGCACGGAAATGGCTCAGCTCCCAGAGAAAATGGGCATAGCCAGGGCACGTCAGGCTGAGGGAGCAAACCTTGAGTGCTGTCCTGCCTTGCTCTCCCTCCTCACAGTTGTTCTTATCAGTGGTTTGCAGATGGGGAAGGGGAAATGAGGATATGTCAGAAATGGCTGTTTGAAAAGGGCTTGGAATCTGTTTAACATTTCGAGGTGAAAGGGATGAGGACAGTTTATAGGCCTAAATTTGCTACAGAGCTCAAATATTTGACTTTCACTAGCAGTACTCAGTTTAACATCAGTTTACATCAGTTTGTTCCAGCCAATTCTGAAAGCTATCAAACATCAGTTTGTTCCAGCCAGTTCTGAAAGCTATCAAACCATAGACTCCTAAAATAAGAAGTTTAACATCAGTTTGTTCCAGCCAGTTCTGAAAGCTATCAAACCATAGACTCCTAAAATAGGAAAAGATACTGAGGTCAGATCCTACAACAGGTCCTGGAATGATTGATTGGGCCCTGCTACATGTGGTAAACGTGTGACTTAAAACATGACCCTCTAGCCTGAGTTAGCTGAGTGAGCAGGTGGGTTTCAGGAAGGTCAGCACAAATGGTTGGCCTCAGATGAGCAGGGAAAAAAAGAGAGGGAAAAACAAAACAGTTATTTTAGGAAGGGCAAGTTTATCTCCAATGCCAGTACCTCCACTTGGTTTTCTGCCTTCCTCTCTTCACCGTACCCATCCCCTCATCACTGCTTTTGCCCTCCGAGGAGCCACATACTCTCAACAAGCCACGGCTTAGCCTCTCAGTAACTTTTTCATGTCAAAAAAAAAAAAAAAAAAGCAAAGTCTAAGCCAAAGGAATGAATGGCTAATGGTAAATATTCAACTCTAACTCTTTAGGGAAGATCTATTTCTCACTTCTTGTCTTCTCTACTAATTCTCAGTTGTCCCATATATAAAATGAGAATAATAGTATGTGTTATTGAAGGATTTACTTAAATAATGTCAGTAAGAAGCTTATTGAAGTGCCTGAGAGGCTCTTAATTGGCACAATTACTACTACTACTGTTACCACTGCTAACGCTTATTCCTTAGATAACAGTATGAATTCTGTTGTCTTTTTTAGAGAAATAAGCAAACATTGGGGCTCCATCTAAAGACAGGAAATCTGAGACTACAAAGGGCTGTTAAATATAGTCTATGGCTTTAAGAGTTTAAAATCTAATTAAGTACAGGATGTAATGAATCATCAAAAGTGTTAATTGGCAACAGGAGGTGTTATGTGTAGTGACAAGTAAGTGAGACTGATCTTTGGGACCGTAGGGTTTCAGAAGAGGGTGAGGTCACCCTGGGCTGGGAGTGAGGGTTCCAGGAAAGTGAGTATCTTGGGTGGTAGATGAGACTTAGATACGTGGAGTGGAGAAGGGAGGGAAAGGTATGAGGTGCTGCTGCAGAGTTGAGAATTCACAATGATAGAGAGTAAACCAGATTGGATAGAGCATGTAGACTATAGAAAAACTTGAGATGATGGGCAGCGCTGGATTAGACTGTGGACACCCTGAAACGGCAGGTTCAGAAATCTGAATTTTATGCCCTAGGATGATATTGAGGATGAGCAGACACCTAACACAGAAAGAAGCTCAATTCCAGAACCATTTAAACTCCAGCTAGGTTCAAGATGGAGACAGGTGCTCAGCGAAAACTATTTTCAGCAGCTGGTATTGCTTATGGGAACAACTCGGTCTGCTGGCACATCACAGCATGACATCCGCATTGCAATATGGCCACAGGGAGGAAATCGTGTATAAGCCACCTGAGAACTTCCGGTGGTTCTGCTGAGTCATTCCCGTCATATGCTCTCTCCCGGCACTCTCTCCTCCTTGGTGCTCCACCAAACATTGCTGCCAGCCAGTCAACGCATAGCCTTCATCTAGTGGTTCCAGCCTGCTGAATTTCATGCCTCGTGGTTCTGATCCTGGCATAGACCCCACCAGAAGTTGCTCTTCACAAATGCTTTCTTGCATATGAACCCTCAACTGTCTTACTTTCCAAATTGTAAACAGTCATCCAGACTGTGACTCTTCACTACATTTTGATCCACCTTGGTGCTGTCTATTGTATACAATCTGGAAGAGCTCAGTAGACATCATTTATGATGTTTCATTACTTAGAGGATATGAGTAAAGAAAATAGGAAAAAAGGGACTATTAAATATTGGGGGGGTGAGACAGATGGATCCTCTTCACTCAAATAATCTAACATGAATAGGAAGGGACAAGAAGTGATTTGAATAATTTAATAAAGAAATTGAGTACCAAAACAACATCATTTCTTTAAACCGGATGACCTATATGCCCTCAAACTATATGCCTCAGGCAGGGCAATCCTTGCTTCGTGCTCTCCCTGCCCCTGGCACTGCCATCTTACCCAGACTGGGACTAACACCCAAACCCAAAGCCCTACTCTCAGGGATGCCCTCCAGCCATCCCTTTGTCCTTCCTCCTTATTCAGAGTGTGTCTAGTTTCCTCCCTCTGCTGTTTCCAACATGACCAAAGCTTCCTTGTCTGACCCGTTAGTAGCTCTCTGTCACTTCTCTAGAACCTCCAATATAGGGAAAATGCAACTCACTGCAGGTTAACTCACAGATGCCCAAAGAATGAGGTGCCTAGATAGCCGGGTTCAAAGAGGGGAAAGAGAGAGGGGCATCCTCTTTGCCAGGTTTCTGCAGACAAGGGTAAAGTCACACTGCATGAGTGTGAAGGAGCTTGCAGAAATACTAAGCTTACTTAGTAGCGGGAGTGTCTCTGGGCTGACTATTTTTCATCTCCATCATTCTGCCCAAAGGGAATGTGCTTTCCTTCTGCCATGGACAGCTTGACCCCATTGAGCCCTCTCACCCCGTTCCTTACTCCAGTATGTATTTCCATCTTTGAGGATTTTATTCTGTGATTTGAAATTTTTCAGGGTGTTAGTGTTTAGGGATTTTCTTTTTCTCTGAAGACATCTGGGAAGTTTGGTTCTGTATTATAAAACCCAAAGTGATCTATCTCAGGAATCTTCCGAGCAAACACTCTGCATATTATATACTTCCTTATATAACAAACATAATGCAAATTGTAATTGAACCATCCAAGAAAGATGCAGAAAGGGCTGTGGGTTTTTTTTTTTTTTTAAGATTTTATTTATTTATTTGACAGAGAGAGACACAGTGAGAGAGGGAACACAAGCAGGGGGAGTGGGAGAGGGAGAAGCAGGCTCCTGGCTGAGCAAGGACCCTGATGTGGGGCTCAACCCCAGGACCCTGGGATCATGACCCGAGCCAAAGGCAGACGCTCAGTGACCGAGACACCCAGGGGGTTTTGAAAATGCAACTTGACTCCTGTAATTCCACTGGGTGGGGGACACACACCCCAAGTAAGCTGTGCTTTCATATTTGAGTTCTACATTTTCTAAATAGTATTGCCCAAGGCCATTGCCCTCAAGTTATTCCACAAGAAACATACTAACCTTGAAATATGTACACAGCTGTGATTTTGAGCTCCTTGGGTCCCTGCTATGGCATCAAAGATATATGTATTTTTATATTAAGAAGCCACCCCTGGGTGGCTCAGTCGGTTAAGGGTCTGCCTTCAGCTCAGGTCATGATGTCAGGGTCCTGGGATTGAGCCTCACATCGGGCTCCCTGCTCAGCAGGGAGTCTGCATCTCCCTCTCCTCTGCCCCTCCCCTCTACTTGTGCTCGCTCGCTTGCTCTCTCTGTGTCAAATAAATAAATAAAATCTTAAAAAAAAAAAGATTTCTTTCAGATTACAAATGTAGTTCATGTTCATTGTCGAAAAAGATAATAAAAATCATCTGTAATTGCACTACCCAAAGATAACCATGTTAACATTCTGTTACTCCTTTTCTACCCATATGTATACAATTTTAATTGGAATCATGTTTATCTTTATATTCTGCTTTGTTAAAATTTGACATTATATAGTGTATATACACAAAGTGGAGGCATATTTATATATGACCTGCAAAGTATTTTTCAAACGGTAAACTCAAATATTAGCTCATATAATTTGTGAATGTAGAAGATTCAAAGATATCTTTGAGCCAAATGGCTTCATAAAAGGCAAAGGGTTTTGTTTAAATAAGTGCTTGGCCCAACCAACCAATAAAATGGAAAACTCGCCCTGTTCTTGCCTCTGTGCCCTTCTCAGGCTCTGACCCTGTGTCCCTACAGCCAACAGTAGGTAATGCCCACAGCAGGGCAGGGCTCACTGAATGTTCTGCAAGGTTTTAAGACTGCCTACGATTCCCCTCAAAGTTTCCCAATCTGCAGATAGTATACTCAATTTATCCACACATATGGAAATTCTGTTTTGGTTTTTGTTTATATTTGGGTGCAGAGTGGGCAGACCTGGAGAGTAGAGAAGAGAACTTAGGGAGTTGTGGATGAAGACAGCCACAATAACACCTTGGAGTTTATTGAGGTGTTTCTTGTGTAACAAAAATCATGAAGATGAAGGGAGAATGCATTGCATATTGTTGCAGCGACATGCAACGTGGGGAACAGGAAACTTCTGTGCCAAACAGACCCGAGTTGAATTGCTGACTCTGCCACTTACCTTTTCTGAGCCCTGGTTTCCTTATTTGTGAAGATGGAAACAACACCTTCCTCCATGCATTGGTGGAAAGTTTAAATGAAAATGTGTGAAACCTCAGAGCATGGCACATAATATAGGTGAGTTCAGTGTTAGTTTTCTTTTTTTTTTATATGTTTTATTTATTTATTTGACAGAGAGAGAGATAGCGAGAGCAGGAACACAAGCAGGGGGAGTGGGAGAGGGAGAAGCAGGCTTCCCGCCGTGCAGGGAGCCCGATGCGGGGCTCGATCCCAGGACCCTGGGATCATGACCTGAGCCGAAGGCAGACGCTTAACAACTGAGCCACCCAGGTGCCCCTCAGTGTTAGTTTTCAATCCTTCTCCCGTGACTAAGCAGCATTGGTTTGGGAGCTCAGAACGAAGACATTCTGGAGGGAAAAAAATTATGTACGAGTCACATATGTAATCAAGACATGCTAGTATCTTCATGCAACTTAGTTCTACTCTGTGTTGCATTTATTACCCTGAATTTTTGGAATTAATTTCTTTCAGTAACCCTGATTTAAATCGTGACAATTACATTTTGCATTTTGCACTAATTGCAACCTTCAAAAGACATTTACAGATACTGTTTTGCATGATTTGCCCAAGAACACCATCAGACAGGTGATTATCCAATCCATTTTACAGATATGAAATCTGTAGCTCAGGCTGTTTTCCTGGTGAGTGTTTATATCCCTGAGATTAGGGTTCAGAAACTTAGGGTCCCCTAACAGGTGACACTGACCTTCCCCAGCTAAAAATTGCTGCAAGCATTAAACAAAATTGCTGTAATCATTAAACGTTTAAAATGTATGCCCTGTAAAAGTAGGTCTATAAAATCAGGGAAAATATGAGATGCCTATAATTGAACCAGAATGATAGATAATGCAATAAAAACAAACCTATTTTTACTAAGGGCGAACACAATACGCAAGAAAGGATCGAGTTCAGAAATCACCGGCAGGATTTGGAAGTCTGAGCGGTTTCTGCATTCACAGTCCACCAGGGGGCACTGTTCCCCGCCTTCGGCTCCGACTCCGCGCCGCGTCGGAGCGGTTTCCTTCCAGGCGACAGGGGCAGTTCACACAGATTCCCCGGTCTGATGGCCCTTCCCCATTTCCCGGTTATTTTGCTTTGAGAATAAGAGGCCTCCTATTCAACACATCTTTAAACTATTGTATCTATATGTGTCGGATTAGGGCTTAATACTCCCCCCCCCCCTTTTAAAAATGCCTTACAGTTCATTTAATGGGTCTTAACATTTTTAAATAAAGGGGGGAAGGGGCTTGTGAGGAATGGTTGATCGTTGCGACAACCTTATAGGACAATTTGATTTTTTTAATTTTGCACCCGAGGGAACTGAATTTCAGAGAAAGTAATTTGCTGAAGGTCAGGTGGACAGTAAGCGGGGAAGTCAGACCCCAATGCAAGTCTGTTAGAATCCCAGCCCAAATTCTTTTCACTACAATCTACGTTATAGTAACTCCATTTCCCAGGGGGAAACTGTTATTAAATTCCAATGATGCCTTCTTAGACTTGTTAGATGGTAACAAAGGAGACAGCATGTTTTAAGAATGCCAATCACAAAAATCCTTCTCAGTCTTTTACAAGTTTTTCTCTCTTTATTTTTTCCCCAGAGTTAATCTACAAACTAGCTTTAAATGTGTTTTATTCCTGCCCTGGTTTATCTTAATTAAGTACCCATGAAACTTTACTCCAAGTCTTAGCCCCCAGCACTCATAATGTTCAAACCAAGCAGAAAATATGGAGTGGTTATCTATCTAAATACTAAAATCAGAATTGTTCCATTTGGGTATGTGTATATACGTGTGAATGTAAACACATAAAATTATATTCGTGGGGTTTTTTTAAAATTATTTATTTATTGAGGTAATCTCTACACCCAACGTGGGGCTCGAACTCACAATCCCAAGATCAAGAGTCTCATGCTCTTCTGACTGAGGCCAGCCAGGGCCCCATAAAATTTTATTTGTACTCAATTTCCACACCAATATTTTGTGGCGCTGTTGGTGTCCTGTGTCTTAACCTTTGCAGTTTCTTTACTATCACTAAAGAAAATCTGCTGTCACTGATAAGCATGGAACACAGTGTCTGTCCTATTCATTTTATGTCCCGAGTCTCAAACTAAAATAAGACCTCTCCTTGAATGAATCAACATATCAGTAGATGCCCATATATATTCCCACATATATATATATAACATTATACATGCAAAATTATAAGATAGGGGATCACGAGGGCCCCTGTGGTTTCCATCTTTCTTTCTTATTTGGACTGTCACTCTAATCCAAAAACTGTTCTCTCTCTCTCCCCTACCACTGCTCTCAATCTAACTCCTGCTTTTTGCCGGGTTAAGCGTCCCACAGTGCAGCTAAGAATACATAAATCGTCCTCCTCCCTTCCTATTACTCCTGACCCAGATAAGTAATGCCTTCCCCATGAGACCCTCTTCGATCTCTCCAGACTTTGTCTTCATGGTCTGTTGGTGCAAGCATCATGTTCTATCCATTGTGATAGCCTTGCTTCCATGGGGTCCCTCCCTTCCACCTTTTCTCTCCTACCCCATTTCTTGAGGACAATAACCTTTTCTTATGGATTTTTTTTTTTAAAGATTTTATTCATTTATTTGACAGAGAGAGACACAGCGAGAGAGGGCACACAAGCAGGGGGAGTGGGAGAGGGAGAAGCAGGGAGCCCGATGCGGGGCTCGATCCCAGGACCCTGGGATCATGACCTGAGCCGAAGGCAGACACTTAACAACTGAGCCACCCAGGCGCCCTCTTATGGATCTTTATATCCCCTAAAACAGTGCCCCTTGAACTTGAATGTGCATAACCATCTGGGAACTTGTTAGAAATGCAGAGCCTCAGGCCTACTCCAGAATCTACATTTCAACAAGATCCCAGAGAATATGGATAGTACCGGTTGATGGACTAGTACTATCTGAATAGCCAGGCATTAGTACCCCTTGAGTAACATTTTGCGCATGGCAGGTGCTAACTCACACCTGGTAGAAAATTAAAAGTCAAAAAGCAAGAGCAAAATGCAAATACAATGCGAGAACACTGTACCAATATGACAACACCAAAGGTTGGTGAGGATGTCTGAGTACCTGGATTCTCATCAAATGTGTGTGGGGATGTGAAATAGCTTCCCTACTTTGGAAAAAGATCTGGTTGCCTTTTTCTTAACAAAATTAACATAGGCTTACCTCATGATCTAGCAGCTCCTTTCCTAAATATTTACATGTCCACAAAAAGACCTATACGAGAATGTTCAAAAGAGCTTTATTCAGAATATCCAAACCCAAAAATACCCCATGTGTCCATTCACTGGTAACTGGGTGGGTAAACTCAGGTATGTCCACATTGTGCAATGATACATAGGGATGGGATTTTGGGATATTGGCTCAGGTTCTGTCGTGAGTTTGCAATCATCTGAAGGCTTGCCTGGGGCTGTGGAACCTGCTTTCAGGATGGCGCACTCATACGGTTGTTGGCATGAGGTCTCCATTTCTTGTCATGTGGTCTTCTCATCGAGCTGCTGGAGTGGCCTCATGACATGACCACTTACTTCAATCATGTGAATGATCCAAGAAAGAGACCTGCTGTGGCCTCACCTGGCTCCAAGCTGCTGCCAGACCTGCTATGAGGTTTCTGGGTCAATGTTGGGCCAAAGGCTCCCAATGAAAAGGTATGAACTACTGATACACAAAAATATGGGTGAATTTCAAATGCATTATATTGAGTGAAACAACCAGACCCCAAAGACTACTTACCTATGATTTTATTCATTTCATAGGAAGTTGTAGAAGGCAAAAGAGATCTATAATTAAAAAAAAAAAAAAAGAACTGTGGTTGCCTGGGAACAGGCGTAAGGCAGGAAGGGTTATTAGGGAACTTTCGGTGGGGGGGGGGGTGGGGGTTGAATGTTGTATATTTTATAGGATTTTGAGTTACACAGGTGTATGTATTTGTCAGAACTCAGGAGGCTTAAGATTTGTACATTTCAGTCTTTGTAAATGGTTTTTAAAAAGAAAAGGAAGCCTAAACAAATTCTGAACTGCAATAATATGCTGAAATGTTTCAAGGTGAGGTGTTCTGATGTGGCAATTAGAGTGGCCAGAACAAGAGAGCTGTTGGATAGCTGAGCTTCATCCCTCCAGGCTCTACATGATTCATAAGAACCCAAATGAAATGTCTCAAAGGTTAAAATTCAACAGATGTTGACATAGTTTACTTAGAAATGCCTGCCATCCTATGCATAAATCTAACACTTCGGCACGTTTTGTTATATTTAATCCATGTTTTTTCCTGCGGCGTGAACCCAAAATGGTGTATTTGTTCATCGGTTTCAGGTGGAAACTGAGGATGAGTCAGTCATTGTATTAAATAGTGCTGAACCATCTGATGGGGTTGAGGTACATCTGCTTCTGGGTGGAACACTGTTCCCCAAACTGGCTTCCCATTAGAGTCCTCTGAGGAGCTTTTAAAGATTGTAAAGCCCAATGCCGGGCCACCCTAGGACAGTTGAATCAACATAGGAGGGTGGGTAGGAGAGAGGCCTAGGCATCTGTACTTTTTAAATGCTCTCCTGGTTATTTTAATATTTTATGCCATAAGTAGACCTTACAATATTTTAAGCTAAAAAAATCTTCAAAGGGGGCGCCTGGGTGGCTCAGTTGGTTAAGCGACTGCCTTCGGCTCAGGTCATGATCCTGGAGTCCCTGGATCGAGTCCCGCATCGGGCTCCCTGCTCGGCAGGGAGCCTGCTTCTCCCTCTGACCCTCCCCTCTCTCATGTGCTCTCTGTCTCTCTCATTCTCTCTGTCTCAAATAAATAAATAAAATCTTTAAAAAAAAAAATCTTCAAAGGGACTGCAAAGAAAATATAACTCTACTTAAAAACATTGCTATTTACAATAAGGTTCTTAAGGTTTATGGGCATCTTTTTCTTCCAGGTCTTAGAGAGATATGTATCAAAGTGTGATAGGTCGATGAGTTCGGATTAAAATAGAACAAACAGGGCGCCTGGGTGGCTCAGTCGGTTGAGCATCTGCCTTCGGCTCAGGTCATGATCTCGAGGTCCTAGGATCGAGCCCCGCATCGCGCTCCCTGCTCAGCAGGAAGCCTGCTTCTCCCTCTCCCTCTGCTGCTCCCCCTGCTTGTGCTCTCTCTCTGTCTCTCTCTGTGTCAAATAAATAAATAAATAATCTTAAAAAAAATAGAACAAACTTCAGTTTTGGATTCCCAGGAATAATAAGATCTCCTTGGCGGAAATTATTTCAATATTATTGAAACTGGCATCTATGAAAATGGTACTAGTTTCCCAAATTCTCATGTGTGTGTGTCCTGTCGGCATTAACTGGATTACCTTATAGGCGAGCTGAGCATGTGTGTAGGGCAGGCAACAAAATGTTTGTTTGGGAAAAAATTAGATGTCCGATATTTTTAAAGTACCGTTGAAGGAGTCGTTATAGTTTTTAAGAAGAAATTAGAATGACATCGGCCTCCCGCACACTTATTCTATCTATGGGATGCGTGTAGGGACGATGGCCTTCGCAAGGCTATCTCCAGGAAAGGTGCTCCCAGCCTGGTTGGGGAGCAGAAGGTGCTTCTGACTGGAAGGCACAACCAGAGCTTCCTGCGCCGTCTTCTCTCCTCGTGCCCCTCTCCCCTGCCAGGTGTGGGCACCAGTCAATTAGAAAGTCAAAGTACCCGAGGAGAGTGGAGGGAGCTTGTGCCTGGCCCAGAGCGTTTTACACTGTGAACTGGATTGAGAACAATGTGTTAATTGTTCTTTGTTTGCTGAGCAGGGCCTGGTGCCAGGACAGAGCTGGCCCTGAGAAGCTTCCAGAGCCTGGCGACCAGGTGTGGGGAACCGGCACTAACCGCCTGCCCCGGGAGGTGGTAGTGGGGCACAGCAGGTGCATAATAGATGGATTAGAAATTTCGCAGAACTTACAGGTTTCAGAGCTTCTCTTATTCGAGAAGAGGACAGAAAATGGCTTAAAAAAAAAAAACCTCAGGCCAGCAGCAATCATATCAACACAGTAAACTCCAGGAAGGTGGGGAGTGTATCCCACTGGACCGTAAGTGTGCAGAGATGGTCCCAGAGAGGAGTCTTGCCTAAATGTTAGAACTCTTCTTGGCCTTCAGGTTGTATGACCTGCAGCAAACAGGAAGGGTAGAAAAATGACCAGACCGAGTTGAGTGTCAGGGACACTGTGGAATAATGCTTTCAGCTGCAGGGCAGCTCCCTTATTCTGTGAATAAGAGAAAGACTCCAGGAAGGCAACCTCCCTGGGAAGCAGGGCTTTCTGGAAAGGGGAACATTATCACTGTCCATTAAGAGGGTAAAAACTCTACAGCTATAGTTTTGCTACTCGTCTTTCTGATGTATCTATACAGGAAAATAGTGTAAATATGTGCAAAAGAAAATAGACTTTTCAAAACTACATACACACAAAACTGTCATGAGCAATTAATTCTGAGCAGTAGGATTGTGGAAGAATATTTCTCTCTTTTTTTTGTACATTTCTAGACCAACTTACTTATTTTATGTATGTACCTATGTATGCATTTGTACAAAGACCATGCATGTCCAAAACTCGGGAAAAGTATGAAGCTAGCTCTACAGGAAAATCAGCTTAAAATTGCCGATATATGTATGCTCTTGCCCGTGTGTTTAATTTTGGACGGATGTGTGGCCTTTGAGCTGGCATTCTCCGTGCCCTATCTCTATGAGGAGAGGGTGTGGGAAATTTTTACAATGCACATTTCCTCATTAACATGGCTAGCAGAATAGTGATCATTTGGAGAATATTTTTAATGGGGACTTCTAAAAGGACAGAGGGAGAGTTTTCTATCTTTCCCTCACTGGAGAGATCATTGGAAAAGTCTCCAATGCTTTCTTGTGGTAATTTAAAATTCATAAGACCATCAAAAACAGGGCAAGACCTCTCTTCTGCCACTCTGACAAGATGTCACTAGTTTTCATCTCTTGGAAATGATGGTACTCAGGTCCCGTTTTTGGCTCTCCAGAGATGTCAGCAAAAGGAGGTCATTACAATATGTATCCGTCTATTAACTCATCCCGATTTGGATCCAGTCATTTTGTCTGCCTTCAACCCTTCACTGTGTTTCAATTTCAGTCACTAGGTCACAGCTACGATATGTGGCAATATCAAGTAGCCAGGAAAAAGCAAAACCAAGGAAAAAAACAAAACAAAACCCAAATCCTGTGAGTTAGCTAAGACTGGTATCACTGCCCCTACTCTCATTTTAGAGATGAAGCAACAACCTTGGCAACATACTGGGATTGTCCCCAAGTCATATAGCTCCCCAACTTTGCTCCAGCACCGCTCGCACCATGGCGGTGACATCGGCATTGGCTCAGGCTGCAGGAGCCTCTCTACCCAGGCTATGGATTTACACCTGCCCTCTCATCTGACCGGCCCCTCCTCAGTATTCCGGCCCATGGTGCTAAGTCACATCCATTTACTGGGGCCCAAGTGGACTGGTCCCATTCGTGAACTCCATTTTATTCTAATTTTTAAAAGTCATCTTATATACTTTCTATTTTAAATTATGTAAGAAATATACAAATACAGAAACAATATAAGAATTGCAAATAACATAAAAGAATATAAAATAAAAAGTGAAATTTTTTTTTTAAAGATTTTATTTATTTGACAGAGAGAAACACAGCGAAAGAGGGAACACAAGCAGGGGGAGTGGGAGAGGGAGAAGCAGGCTTCCCACTGAGCAGGGAGTCCGATGCGGGGCTCGATCCCAGGACCCTGGGATCATGACCTGAGCCGAAGGCAGACGCCTAACGACTGAGCCAGCCAGGCGCCCCGAAAATTATTTTTTTAAGAGTTGATACTTTATTTTTATTTATTTTTTTAATTTAAATTCAAGTTAGTTAACATATAGTGTATTATTAGTTTCAGGGTAGAGTTTAGTGATTCATCAGTTGCATATAACACCCAGTGTTCATTCCATCCAGTGGCCTCCTTAATGCCCATCACTCAGTCACCCCATCCCCCAACCCCCTCCCCTTCAGCAACCCTCAGTTTGTTCCCTAGAGTTAAGAGTCTCTTATGGTTTGCCTCCCTCCCTGTTTTTATCTTATTTTATTTTTCCTTCTTTTCCCCCATGTTCATCTGTTTTGTTTCTTAAATTCTACATGAGTGAAATAATATGGTATGTCTTTCGCGTAGCATAGTACCCTTTAGTTCTGTCCACGTCATTGCAAATGGCAAGGGTTCATTCTTTTTGATGGCTGAGTAATGTGAAAATTCTTCTTAACCATCTCTCTGTGCTCCTCTACCTCCTGCCTCAAGACACATACTCTCAGTTTCACTCACCTTGCTAAGATCACTGGTACGTATTGTCCAGTAAAACAATTGTCAAAATGGTTGCTATGGACTAGTGATTGCTCTATGTCTCCCATTCTCCTACTTCTTTCCAGCTGAATGTTATGTAAATATGAGGGCCAAAGCTAGTCTATCTAGTAAGGATGACAATTCCAGGTAGTGGGATAGGAATGTGGGTTTGGCTAAGAGTGGTGGTCATAACAATAGGCCAGAGGGCACAAGTGTCAACAGACTTTATTCAAGCACAGGATGTCTACGATCACCTCATCGCCTGCCTAGTCTTCCATCTCTCAGCCCTTCCTTTCCCACAGATGGACCTTGAACACCTCCTTTCTCATCTCTAGAACCAAAGCTGGCCTTAAGAAGGAGAGTTTTCATAAGCTCGTCCCTGGCACTCTGTCACTCAGCATCAGATCAACTTTGCTTTTCATCTTGGTCAAACCTTATTCCTGGTTTTTACAGTGTGCCTCTAGGTAAACCATGCACAGTGAGTGATGTGCTAGGAGCCCTGTGAGCTATCAGCAGGGCACTTCCACCCTAAACTCTGCCCTAAGATGAAGAATACAACCCTGATAGTGAATAAAACAAGGAAATCTGCCCCATGCTTTCCTGGGCTGCCTTAACATTGGTAGGGATCTCCCAAGCAACTGTCGTCGGGACCTCAACATTAGCTGTACCAGCACAACTGCCCCAGAGCACCGAGCTCTTGCCTAAAGGCAGAGGGAGTGATGAGGAAGTGAAGGGAGAAGGACTCCGGACTTGTGAGGGGAGCCCAGCCCGACGTCCGGGGTCTGACAGTAGACCACAGCTGTGGTCTTGAACGTGCCCCTGAACGTGCCCCACTCTGGCCCTCAGCCTCCTCACCAGCCTCTTCAAGTAAGCGGGATGGACTCACATACTTTCTAAGGTACTTTCCGGCTTGGCTTTCACATTTGATGAGTCTGCGTTTTTCTCCATTACTGAAACACGAGAAACCACTTAGTTTCATTTTTACCCAAGCCACTCCCATCAGGTCTTTAAGACCGGGAAACAGCCTACTTGAATGTTGAATCAAGATGATGCAGTTGACCATCATCATTCAGGCATTGGCTAGGTGATATTCTCCTAGTTGGGGTGATGGATAGCTAGATTACAAGCTCATTGCAGAAGCAGACTCTTGACTATTCTTCTTTCCTGGGGTAGCACAGAGTTACGCACTCAGGTGACCCTCAATAATGTATTGAATGAAAAGATTTGGATCAAGACATGCAACCTTTCCCACCTAATCCACCATGGAACAAAGAATGTCCCAAGGAAACTTTGGGGTTGGAAATGCATCTTGTAAAAGAGAAAAATCTCTGTGCTCATCTAATCGAACCTGGCTTGACATGCGTCTGGTACCAACCTGCTAAGTGAACAAATCCAGACACATGAATCTGTTCAGATGGAAATCGTCAGCTCACAAAACAGCTCCACTGTGTGGATAGTTTCTAACATACCCAAAAAGCACGTACAATTGTGCCTCATCAGACTGTTCAAAGGAGCACAGTATAACCAGACAACCTTATAACGTCCTCAGGGAAGGAATGGGTGTTTCAAATTTGTTACTTAGAACTAAACAGGTAATTAAAGCTTCTTCTTACATGTAAAAGGCAGGTTTGAATTCAATAATCTCTGAGGGGTTCTTTTTTTTTTTGGCTTTCTTTGATCATTCATAAACTTAAATACCATATCATTTCATCCATGATAGGCCATTCTTAGGGAAGAAATATTTTTAGGTTCATTGCAGGTGCATTCTGCACATATTGAGAAATCAAAAAGAAAAAAAATGTGTGTGCAGGGGGTGAGGTAATAGAAGGAGAAACTCACGTCCAAGTTCATTTAAAAATTTTTCTGAGTCCTTATTTGCAAAATGACTGCAGCCATATTCAAATTATAGGTTGAAAAATAATAAAAGACACATCACAGAGCTCAAAGTGTAGTTGAATTTTAAATGAAATTTGTAAAGCATGAGTCAGGTATACAAAGGATGAGTGCTTTTTAAAGATGTATTTATATGTAACTTCACCTTGTTCCAGAACAGACTTAAGGTGGCATAATATAAACTATAGGTAAAAATCAAAGGAGGGAAAAACAAGGTTGGGTTGGGACAAACTCCAACAAAGAATACCACGTAAAGGATCAGTACTAATGTTCTACACCTCCCCTTGGGGAGAGACACATATTCATATGGTACAGGAAATATACCAATGAGGGAAAAAAGTTTCTTTTTTCCTTGACTTGCCCAATACTTGCTCAAAGTATTCTCTCATTTGAGCATGTCCCATGTGACTATCACACAGCTTTTTGAGGATGGCAAACAAAAAACGCTCCTTTCTACAAGGGACTTGAAAAGATTAACTAATGTGCTTGTAGCCACATAACTAGTTTTGACAGAACTCATAATTAAGATCTTTCAACAAAAGCATGGGCTTCTGAAAAACTGTATATAATTCCCTTTCCTGTGGGACTTTGAGGAATAAGATTAAAAACAACAACAACAACAACAACAAAAAACCCTGCCAACCTAGGGGACCTTAAATGTAGTTCTTCCTGAAAAGAACATTAATTAGTACACATTTTATCCCTCTAACTTGAAGTTTTTACAAAACTGCAGTTTTCAAAACATTTGAAACTACTGACAACTGTAGAAACAATATGAAGCAAGAGACTTTTAATTTAAGCAGAGAGGTAGCAAGTACGGGGAAGGGGACGCGGGAAGCTGGTGTGGAGGGTGATCGGGGCAGTGGGAATGGGGCCGAAATTCCAAAGCAGGCAGGAGCTCCAAGTTTCTGAGAAGTGGAGAGGCCAGTTTGTCAAGAGTGAGGTGTGTGACGCAGGGAGTTAGAGGGAAGTGAGGTCCAGAAACTATTCAGGGGTCAGGTGACATGGGACCAGACCAGCAACAGTAGGGAGCCTGGATTTATTCCGAATGTGATGAGAGATCATTTGTGCTGTGTGAGCAGATGAGCCTCAGGCAGTGATCTTCTAACTGAAAATTTGAATTCGGGTCCTGCGTGAGGACCAGAGAGTAAAGGGCAGGAAAAGAAGCAAGGAGCTCTGAAGGTGGGGGTAGCAGGGTCCAGGGAAGAGGAGGAGGTGACCTGAGGTATTGCTGAAGGGGATAAGAAGCAAGTAGTGGGGCCGCTTTGCAGCAGGGGATGTCGGGAGTCAGGCTGTGGTGTTAGGAGACCAGGGGTTTCTTTAGCACAACGGCTAGTCACTCAGACAGGTAGGTGGTCTGTCAGCAGGAAGGTGGGTGATGTGAGCAAGCAGTTGTGGGACACTTGCCAGCACGCAGGGCACACCTGCAAGCAGGTAAATCATACTGCAAGTGGACATGCCATCTTTAAGTAAGTGGTATTTTGGGCTGAATTGTGCATCCCCCCCCCCCCCCCCCCCCCCCCTCCTATGCTGAAGTCCTAATTCCCAGTACCTCAGAATGTGACTGCCTTTGGAGAGAGGGCCTTTAAAGAGGTTACTAAGGTAAAATCCAATCTGACTGTGTCCTGATAAAAAGAGATTAGGATACAGACATGCATGGGGGAAGATGGCCATCTACAAACCAAAGACGGAGGCCCTCAGGAAAAAAAACAACAACAACAACAAAACAGCCTAGCTGACACCTTGATCTTGGACCTCTAGCCTTCAGAACTGTGAGAATATGCATTCCTATTGTTTAAGCCACCCCAGTCGGTGGCACTTTGTTATGGCGGCCCTGGCATCCTAATCCAGGTGGACAACTTCTGTAAATCTCTGGGAGGTCCTGCAGGGTCCAAGTGCTACGTGTAAGTAGCTGAGGGAGGCTGCTGAGTCCAGGAGAGACCAAGGGGGGTTCATGAGTTTCTGGGGGGTGTCCTGCAAATTACCAGGTGGCCCTGGCCAAAATCTAGATGATTGCTAACCAGTTCATTGGCACAAGAATAACAGGGTGCTGCAGATGAGTTACGTGGAAGGGAAACGAGTCCATAGGGGACTTTGGTGAGCAGCTTGGTGACTCCATTGAATCCCTAGAGGCTGGCCCACAGCAGCTGACCCTGGAGGGCATCTGTGACTGTGGTTGAGAAGCTTGGGAGGGCGGCTGGAAACCATGATGCTGAGTGTCACTTGGGGAGTTCGGCCTGGGTGTTATGGGTGGGGTCAGTAATGATACCACTATCGTCTAAAACAGCAATGAGAAGTCAGGACTCTACCAGGTCCTGGAAGAGGGGCCAGAAATCCACCTCCTCCTTCACTGAGGCAGTACCTGAGTGCAAGAGCTGACTTTCTCTTCTTACCAAATATTCGGCTTTCCTAAATTTTCTGCTACCCAATCTGTTTCTGTGTCTGCAGAATCTGTTAGGACCTGGCCTAGGCTGGGCAGGCAGGCTGGAGGACCCCATCCAAACCTGATGCTTTCATCTAGCCCTATAATTTGTAACGATCTTTTTTTTTTTCTTTTTTAACTTTCAAGTTTTACTATAAAGAGTTACATTTATTAAAAGTTTCCATTCTGTTCAAATGATTTTACCTCCGTGAAGCACTAACACAAATTAATGTTAACCAATTTTGTACTCCTTCTGGAAAAGGGACTTCTAGGAGACAGAAGCAACCTTCTGTTTATCTCTGAAAAACATGCCCATGACACAAGTATTTCTTTTATTTTTAATGGATCTCAGAAAGCATCACAATACCCAGGGCTCCTGTACCCTGAGCAAAGATATTTACATATGTCTAACAAAACCAGTTACATAACTGGCCCAGATGCCTTAGGTTAAGTAAGCCAGATTGCATTCATGGCAGGTCAGAAATGGAAAAAGGCCCAGCCAGTTTTGCTCATGGCAAAGAAGAGGGGAAAATGTATCTTCGGGAATGGATAGTGGCCTAAAAACAATCCAAGGCAGTTCAAAGCAAATCTAAAATTATCTTGGAAGTCTTGGGTACAATTATAAAAAGTCATGTTATTTTTTTACATCCTCTTCCATGATATACTTGTATTGTTTTATGAGAGTGTGTGCCTCAGCATTTAAGAGAACTGGTCCCTGACCCTATTGGTCTGAGCTCTAGAGTAGAGCCATTACCAAAACCCAAGAGTGTGCAAGCAGCTGCAGAGACAATTTGGTGTTGATGATTAGTTTGTACCTTCACAGGTTAATTCCAGTGGCAAACCTCAAGGCTGGCCTGTGCACTGGTGAATTGGGCATCTTAGATCTGTGGGTTGTCAGAGTGAGAAGGAGTGGAAGCAGAAGCCATGTAATTCAGTCCCTAGAATCTGCCAGACCTGAGTTGTTTGGATTGTTGTTTTTTAAGATTTTATTTATTTATTTGAGAGAGAGAGAGCGTGCACACACACCACACACAGGAGTGGGGTGGGGGTACAGAGGGAGAGGGAGAAGCAAATTCCCCACTGAACAGAGACCCCAATGCAGGGCTCCATCCCAGGAACCCGGGATCATGACCTGAGCCAAAGGCAGTCACGTAACCGACTGAGCCACCCAGGTTGCCCCCAGACCTGAGCTTTAATACCCACTCTGCCACTCAGTAAGTAGCTCAGTGATCTGATGCCAGTGTCTCTTAGCTAGTTGAGTCTCCAATTCCTCATCTGCAAAACCAGCCCCCCTACAGTACCAGCCTCTTTGTCAAATAAATGAGACAAAGCAGTACCAGCCTATTGTCAAACAAATGAGACAAAGCAAGTCAAGTACTCAGTGCAATGTCTGACACAGGGTAGGTGTTAGCGATTATTATCACTGTGACCAGAAAAACGTTCCCCAACCTGAACAATGGTCAGCAGAAGTCGGAGCTCTGGGGGAATTTATGTAATGTCCAATGTAGTGGAACTTAAATTTTCTGGCCTTTGGGGCACATGATTATGCATATCCTGTTCGTTCATTCATGAGCTGCACGATTGCTTAAAGAGTAGACAAAATGGACTTCCCCAAAGGTCAGATGTGTAGTGGAGACAGCAGCTGGATGGGCATAGGGCAGAAGGGCTCCCTTCATCCACGGCCACTGCCTCCATAGCTGGGTCAGATCAGGGAGTCTTATGCAGTCAAGTTTCCTTCTTGTAGATAATATGGTTGAGAACAGGGGGACAAAATGATTCATGAGGCTCTTTTGGCACCAAGCTTCTGTTATCCTTCAAATATTTACCATTTCCACTTGTTTCAGATGGGCATAAATAATAAGGATATTTATAATCTCATGAAATAGGAAGACCAGAGGTAGGATAGCCTTTGGGACTGGTTGAATTAGCAGCTCAACGATGTCTCCATGTACTGGGTTCTTTCTAACTCTCCACTGGGGCTATTACAGACTTCGATTCCGGCTCCTCTAGTGGTAAACATAACAGTAGCAACAGGAACCGAAAGATTTATTTTTCACTTCCACTGAGCAACAGAAGTGACTTCTAGGTTTCTTTTCTCTGTCTCAGAAGTTTCCAGCAATCTTCACTTACTCTGACTAGAACTGTGTCCTATGCCCAAATCTAAACCAGCAAAGTGTGTGGAATTACCAGGGGATCAGTTGGGTCCAGATCTTGAGCTGAGATCTTTCCCAAACTCTGCATCTTTCTCAATGGGAATGAGGGGGAATAAGTGCAGTTAACTCTGCCACAAAGCATGCTCTAGATTCACTGGAGGAACTTAATGATAATAAAATAAAACATAACAGGCTCATAAATTCTTCATTTCCACAGTGATGTTTAGACATGTATATTGTTTCATTTAGTGGGCAAAATGATAACATTCATTTATAAATGTTCTTTCAGCTCAGCTTTTGAAAAAGAAATTTTATATAAATCCTAGAAACAGGGAGAAAGTCTAAACCCATTTTGTGTCACAGACTGAAATGAGCTAGGAGCAATAATCTAAACTCACCATTTACAAATGACTGTTGTGCCTCAGAGAGAACTGACTTGGCTAAATTCACAAAAAGTAATTTCAATTAGAGTCTTTGCCCCCATAGCCAATGTCAGGTTTGGAAGACTATGTTAGAAGCAGTTTTTTCTCCCCCTGCCCCATTTACTACAAGATTCAGCATTAGCATACAATACTTGAAGATTTTTACCCTCTAGACCAAAGACATAGCTCTTTATGTAGCTATTTCTTTTTTAACTCCTAATTGGGATGCATAACTCATTGCCTGAAGGGATGGGTCAGACGTTAGAAGTTACAGAAAAAAAGTTTCAGAGGAAAAGCCACACCCTGTCCAAAGAAAAACAATTCTAATCCACTGCTCAGTCTGATTAAATAACAAAACCGAAACTAGTGAATAGAATTTCAAATCACTAGAAGGGTATTTTAAGTTTCACTTTTTAATATATATTAGATGTTAATGCAAACACAGTACCAGTTTTATCTTTATTATAAGGGGAGTGGAAAGGACAATGGAGGATCATCGTATTTCAGTGATTTTGAAAGTTTAAAACTCTCCAACCACCCCATTTTCTGCAAGATTACATTTTAATAATCTCAATCAAGTAAGATTGTAAACTATTTTTAAATGCACCTGTTAAATGTGATTCTGTATTATCCATCATGAACTAGTGTTAAACATTCCTCACTCACTCTAAATGAATTTTTTCAAGTATTTCATAAAGTGGTGCAAGAAACAGTATAAGTTCTTTTGAGGCTTTCCTAGGTAGAAAGCAACGTACTCAGTTTTTTAAAAGACACAAAAATGGGTAAGATTCAGTCCCTGCCTTCAAGGTAACTCTAATCTAGAAAGGTGAATGGAGAAGACATCTCTCTGTTGCTTTTGCCCACCCAGCATTCATTTCCTCTTCTCATGGTTCCTCCAAGAAACCACTTCTTTTTCAGTTTTAGTCTGTGGGAGTCATTTGGGGCTGACCACATCTCCCCTCATCTCTAGCATGGAGGCCTAGGGTAACCAACTATCCCAGTTTGCCCTAAACTGAGGGATTTCCCTGGGGCATGGGACTTCTAATGCTGAAACCAGAAGAGTCCCAGGCAAATTGGGATGAGTTGGTCACTCTTACTCTGACCAAAGCCTGGCCTATGAGAGCCAATTCCACTCCCCTGACCACAGGAATTGGTTCTGTGATGGGGACATGCCCCAGACCAGACCCAAAAGACTCAATCCTGAAACTTTTGTTGAAACAATTGAGAAAGAGTCTATCTTTCAGCCCCCACTGCTAAATAGGTAGGCTATAAACCTGCCCCAGCTGCTGGTGATCATTGTTTTTACTGCAAATGGAAAGTCTACCTGGGAATAAAGCCAACACAGAGAACGCAGAGCCAAGAGATGGACTGTGATACCTGATGACTTTGGGCATTTGGATCCAAGTTTACCTGAAGCTCCATGGCTGGGCTTTTCCAGTCACATGATTCAATACAGTCTTCCATGCTTAAACTAGTTTTAATTGGGTTGCTATCACTTAGGTCTAAAGAGGGGGATCAGAGAAGAAGATATTTGCTTACATTACCATTGAGTAAAGTAAATGCTATAAGGGAAGCCCAAAGAGGGAGAGGTGAAATCCTGCAGAGCTTACATTCAGCTGCTGGAATCTGGAAATGGTGGAGGATGAGCTGGGTTTTGACTGGTTCTCACAGGTTAGACGGTAAAGTAGTTTTCTATGGCTGCTGTAACAAATCACTACAAATGTTTTATCTTATGGTTCTGGAAGTCAGAAGTCTAGAAGAGGTTGGCAGGGCTTTGATCCTTCTGGAAACTCTTAGGGAGAATCCATTTAGGGAAATGGATTTTCCAGCCTCTCGAGGCCAAGTACATTCCTTGACTTGTGGCCCCATTCTATCTCTTCACAGCCAGCAGTGTAGCATCTTATAATCTCTCTGACTCTGACTCTTCTGTCCCATCTTTTTCCTTGTAAGGAACCTTCTGATTAGCATTAAGTTAGGCCCACCCAGGTAATCCAGGACATTATTTCCCCATCTCAAGATCCTTACGTTAATCACACCTGCAAGGTTCCTTTTACTATGTAGGTAACAAAGTCACATATTCTGGGCGTTAGGATGTTGAGATCTTCAGGAAATTGTTACTATCTGGTTTTCACTTTCCAAAATGTCCTGGTTTGGATGATGAAGTATATGGTCACCCTACTTAAGTGCCATTATCTTCAGTATCTATTGACTATTTCCAGGTAGGAGCTCTGTGTTAGGCCCTAGGGAAAAACAAGAGACAGAGGCAAATTTTCTGTGTTCATATTGTTTACCACCTAGTTTTAGAGTCCAAAGATGTTTGTAAAGTGATAAGGTAGCACAAAAATTAATTGGTCAAGTAGGCAGCAACATAAATGCTAAGCAAGAGAAACAGAAGAAAACAGGGCTTCCGATAATCAGAGCTATAGGAAGAGAGATATCTCCGCAGCCTGGGTAAGCAGGTGGGATAGACTGGTTGGCTACTGGACCTTCAAGTGTGGTCAGGCTTGTGGAGGTAGACAGGCAAGAGGGTACACTGAACCTAGGTCACTTGTTGTGTATCAGTAGGGATGGAGGAAAATGTCATTGTCTGGTGCTTCATTTCCATATTTCATTGAATACAAAATACTGTGTTAGGAAGCCCTATTATTTGATATGTCACTAAGAGAAATTGTAGCCAATCCGCTGTAAGATCATTCTGATTTCAGAGATGTTAAAATATAGGGGGAAATGTATATATTTTAATCACTGAGATAATACCTTTTCTCAAATGTGAAGACTTTCGCTAAAGTGGCACATCTCTGGACTTACGTAGGTTTAATTACTGTACATCCTCTTATTATTTGGTGTTTCTAATCATTTGATCACTTTACAGCTTTTCTTCCAAGGATATTCGGATCTCAAACTATGGAACTACAAAACAATGTATGTAGAATTTAATAAACATTCCTCTTAACAGTGTGATTTAAAGAATTCTCTTTACTCATACATAAATCCTCTCTAGGGTTCTTCTTGGAATTTCCAGAATTAGTATAACTCCTTTAGGATATTTAAGAAGCTGAATATTTTAATTGGGTTAAGTCCAGATAGAGTAATATATTAGTTAACTAACGCATTTGCATTCATTAGTTTACTGTTTCCCAAACTTGCCAAATCACAAAATCACCTGTGACTTTTGTTAAAAATGTCCTAAGTCCCTCTCCTGTAGACTTGGACCCAGTCAATCTTGTGTGGCATCTGAGAACTCTATTTTTCACAAACACTGGATGTCTCATGATGAGACATGTTTGGAAAATACTGGATTAGGTGGTAGTTAGTAACCTTTTATCCTGATGTGTTACACAGTGAGTGCAGCTAACAGGACACCAAGGGGACACTTGGATCTAGGAAAAGGTTATTGTGTGAGATGTGGGGACTTTCTACACTAAATATAGAATAACTTCAAATTGGCAAGGAGCAATTTGAGGTCAATAAATGCTTACAGTGGGGATGGAGGTCTAGGATAATAATTGAACTTGGATGGTTTGGTGCTTTACAGCCTACAAAGTGCTTCTACATAAAGGGTCTCTTTGGCTTTCACATCTAGGTAGTAAGCAGGTATATCTTTTATACCTGTGTTACTTGTAAATCATAGAGGTTAAGGTGCTTGTCTGAGATTCTACGGGAATATCAAAGCTGAACTCTAATCCCTGATCTGACCCAGCTATGGAGGCAGTGGCCGTGGATGAAGGGAGCCCTTCTGCCCTATGCCCATCCAGCTGCTGTCTCCACTACACATCTGACCTTTGGGGAAGTCCATTTTGTCTACTCTTTAAGCAATCGTGCAGCTCATGAATGAACGAACAGGATATGCATAATCATGTGCCCCAAAGGCCAGAAAATTTAAGTTCCACTACATTGGACATTACATAAATTCCCCCAGAACTCTGACTTCTCCTTCTCGCTCTGACAACCCACAGATCTAAGATGCCCAATTCACCAGTGCACAGGCCAGCCTTGAGGTTTGCCACTGGAATTAACCTGTGAAGGTACAAACTAATCATCAACAGAATACAGCAGGCCCAAATTGTCTCTGCAGCTGCTTGCAGACTCTGGAGTCCCAGCTGATGTGGGAAACAAAGGCAAAAGAAAAATTATTAAATTTCCATACTACCTACAGCCCATTGACAAGTCCTTGAAACAGGCAGAGTGACATCCCTCTAGGGACTCAACTGCCTCAATGTTAATACTTTGCTAAGAACAAAAGGCAATCCTAGCCTGAAACCCCCCCACCCTTCAGGATCCTGTAAGTCTACTTTAAGGTATAAAAATTCCTTTGGAAACTTCCTTTATCTCTAAACCCACCAAGATTCATTTTGGCAATCATCACCCCAAGCACATGGCCCACCAATATACATCTGAAGGGTCTCATGACTAAGGTTTTATTAGATGGTAAAAAATGACCTTTTCCCAGCAATAGCTAGCCCCATCAAGGTCCTAGAAACCTTGCTTCCAAAATTCCTTAGAGACTTACGCTATCCCTAACCCCCTCCCAACCTGAAAGCATATAATGGGCCCCTCTTCACGACCCCATTGCAGCTCTTTCTGCCCAGGGGTCCTCTCCCCTTGCTTTAATAAAATCACCTTTTTGCACCAAAGAGGTCTCAAGAATTCTTTCTTGGCCATCGGCTTGGAACCCTAACGTTGTTTTTCCTACATCACCAGCCATGCCTATACTTTAAAGCTCACAGCCAAGATGCAGAACTTAGACCTTGATTTCTTTTTTTTTTAAGATTTAATTTTTAAGTGATCTCTGTACCCAACGTGGGGCTCAAACTCACAACCCTAAGATCAAGAGTCACATGATCCACCGACTGAGCCAGCCAGGTGCCCCATACAACTTGATTTCTAAGGTCCATTATCTCAGGTTACTAATCCAGGTACCGGGTTTACATCCAGTAAATCCTCAACACCTGAAAATATTAACATGACTCATATTCTTAATTCATTTATTCGCATGTTTTTAAGCAACTGCTGGAGCTACACTATTGAATATGAAAGAAAATATCCCCTTGGAGTTTGCATTTTAAAGTGAGGGGAGGCACGAACGCAGAGCACCTTAAAAGTTCCATTAAATTCAATAAACATTTAGTAAGTTCCTTTTCGACTCCAGGTCCTGTATTTGGCACTGCAAATCCAAAGAGAAAAAAGATACCATCCACTCTTTACCAAGTATGCCTGGGTAACGCGTTAACAAGTAAATCTTCTTCATTTGGTAATTTCTCTTCCTACTAGTAACTTTAAAGATACATTCTTCCTTTCCTTTAAGTTTCCAATTAAAGGCAGGAGCACAATCCCATATGCAGCTGTCAAAAGACGTGCCCATTTCTCAGCTGATTCCCTACTGCAAGGATTGTTTCTATGTTTCTTGTGACCTTACCTGTAAACTGCCAATACTCAACTTTGGGTGTAGAGGTGCTCACTTTTCCAGTGAAACAGGTACTTTGGGTAGAATCACGTCGCATTTACCTCAGTTCACTGGAACTAGCTGAAACCGCTCTAGACTTGTGCTGCGCCCTGGTGCAACTAAAGTCGTTTTTTGCCTGAGGCCACCAACGTCGCCAGGTGCCTATTAAGTAGCAGCGAACTGCGCTTGGCAATAGCCAGGGGCCTTTCCGGGACTCGCTGGGTTTCAGGTCTCCTGAAGGGCACCCAGCCCTAGGATGATGGAAGAGGGGCGTGGTGGAAGATAGGAACGGACCTCCTCGAGGTCCAATGCTACCCCACCAAAACAGCTGTCTCCAGGTGGTACCCGACTCTAACCAATCGCAAAGGGAATTACATTTAACGCGACTGCGGCAGCCAATCCGAGCACTCGTCTCAGCCTCCGCCGCCCGCCGGGTTCCAGCCGGCTGGCAGCAGGTTCCGCAGTCGCGCGCCGGGCGGCTGCGCACACCCCAGAGTGCCCCCAACAAAGCGGTTCTCGCGGAGGTTGGGGCTGTTATCCGCGGCGGGGGCGCCCGCTATTGCGCAGGCGCCTCAGGAAGATTTCTGCCTCGCGCGTGTCCTTTCGGGTCTGCCTCGCCCCCGGGGCCCACGAGCGCGGGGTTCCGCCAGTGCTGAGTTCCGCGCGCCGGCGGCAGCGGGTGAGTGTGAGCCTCGCGCGGCCGGCCTTCCGGAGGGAGATGCCACCCCCTCCTCGGTCGCCTGGGGCTGTGACACTAGAGGTCGTGAGAAACACCCCCCACCCCTCCCCCAGCCCCTGGGGCGCCGGCGGGTCGTCCGCGAAAGGGACCCGGAGGCGCCGGGAGAAGGCTGGGCTGGGAGAGGCGGAGGGCGGTTGTGGGGGGAGGAAAGAGCAGTTGGCAGGTGGTTTGGGGTGGGGGGAGGCCGTGCTGTGAAGGGTGGGGAGGGCAGTGGGCTGACAGCAGCGGAGGAGCGGAGGTGGGCAGGGGTGACAGCGAGGGGAGGCGGGCGGCGGGGTGGGCTCTTTGCGTCTGTCTGAATATTAGATCAGAGTTCCTGGCAATTACATAATCAAATTTAAGAAGTAATTTCCTAGAGAACCAAACAGCAAAGATAACATTTGAGTGCTTTTTATAGGCTGGACGCCGTGTAAGCCCTTGACAAACAGTGCTTCCTTTTCTCGGTATAGCAACCCTGTGAGATAATAGGGTCCCATTATACAGATGAGGAAATTCAGGCTCGGAGAAGTGAAGAGGCGTTCCACATTGTACAGCTGGTGACAGGCAGATTCAGGTTTATACTAGGGCTGACTCCAGAGTGGTTTTGCCCAACCACCAGGTGATCTGCTGGACCTAAGCCTGAAAACTTGCTCAGTGTTAGAGGAAGTCAGGGGCTCGTTTTTTTTTGTTTTTTTAATGTTTTTTTTTTTTTTTAAGATTTATTTATTTATTTATTTATTTATTTATTTATTTATTTGAGAGAGAGAGAATGAGAGACAGAGAGCATGAGAGGGAGGAGGGTCAGAGGGAGAAGCAGACTCCCTGCCGAGCAGGGAGCCCGATGGGGGACTCGATCCCGGGACTCCAGGATCATGACCTGAGCCGAAGGCAGTCGCTTAACCAACTGAGCCACCCAGGCGCAGGGGCTCGTTTTAATGTCATGGTTTTCTTTTCTTTCTTCCTTTTCCCCCCCAGAGGTTGTTCCAGGCTATTTTAAGGAAATTAAGCTCACTTGAAAGCAAAGAGGAGATATTTTATGTATTTTAGCTTAGCTACAAAATATAATTTGGGAGAAATTTTGATGAAAACACAAGAAGTACCTGAGGGGTTATATTTTACTATGTAGAAGGTAAGATAGTTTTGAAGATACTAGAAAATTTTATGTGTGCTTGAAAATGGGAGAATTATTTAGAATCCCAGAATTTTTAGGACTGAGAAAGTCTTCTAGAGAGTAGTTTTTGTTTTCCTTAGAACAATAAGAAAATAATAATCTAGAGGAAATCACCAAAGTTTCCCATGTCCACAGACAATGCTATTTTATTTTAAAGCTGTATAAAAGTTTCATTATAAATATTTGTGAAGTCTTTAGGGCTTTTGTATTACAAAGCAGATGGCGAGCTAATGGTGACAGATATCTTTCACCATTTCCTGTAACTGCTGTACTCTCCCAACTTCACTAGGGCTAAGAATGCCAGTGGGAATTGCCTGACATGCATTCCATCCAGGTAAAAAAAGTCATCCCAGTCTCGGTAGAGCATGTTTTGTCCCCTGCATTGAAGATGACTACCTACTACTTCTGGTGGCTGTTGGGATATTTGGGTGTAGTCCAGATGCTTTTTTTTTTTTTTTTTTTTTTTTCCCTCCGCTATTTTTTTTTTTTTTTTGGTTTGAAAAATTACAGAATTTTTCTCAAAGTTTAGTCATATAACAATTAGTGATTTTACTTCCTTGAAAACTACTTGAGAACTTTTCACTGGTATTTTGTTTATCGATTAACACGCTCTGTTAGGGGCACCTGGGTGGCTCAGTCGTTAAGAATCTGCCTTCGGCTCAGGTCATGATCCCAGGGTCCCTGGATCGAGCCCGCATGGGGCTCCCTGCTCCGCGGGAAGCCTGCTTCTCCCTCTCCTACTCCCCCTGCTTGTGTTCCTGCTCTCGCTCTCTCTCTCTCTGTGTCAAATAAATAAATAAAATCTTTAAAAAAAACCAAAACACCCCCTGTTAGAATGAAACAATGCAGTAGACATAGGTACAGGCATTGCTAATGAACATGTCTGGTAGGAAAAGTTTCGGTAATCATTTGGAGTTTATTACTAGTCTTGTTAACTGGCTGTTACTAGACTTGTGAACTTGTTGAGGGCATGAATTAGTAAGTGCATAGTAAAGCTACTAAATTGCTTTCTGAGCTTGGCCAATCACTGGACTTGAGCTCTATCATATGTAAAAAGGGGTTGGACTAAATTATTTCTAATTATTTTAAGGTTGCACAGTAATATTATTCTGCCTGTCATAGTTCAGACTTTTTCCTAACGTAACAGCTTTGTAACTAGAATGGATAAAAAGAAACTAAATTTGAGGGCCTGTTCTGTAACACTATATGCATCCGCATTTCACAAACACCAGAACTAAGTCTGGGAGAAGTTAGATCTGCTCACAATTGCCCATCGACTAAATGTGAGCTTAAGTTCTGGGATCATTCTGATTTCAGAGCCTATAATCTTTCCACTCTGTGCTGCTCTGTCTAGGGGACAAGGATCCTAATAGTGTGCTAATGCATTCCTGAACCCCAGGATAAATAGCATATGTAATTGAACATCATTTTCACTCAAGATTTAGGGAACAAATATTTTGATTTATATGTATTTTGAGAGAGGGTCAGACACAGGTTTTTGTTTTGCTATTGTTTTTGCATTTGGAAGGTGTTATAAAACATTTTCATGTTAAAACACCCAAGTCCATTATGGAATATAAATTTCACATAATTTGGGGAGTAAAATGAGACATCAAAGATGTTTCCTGTTTTTTGACAGGGCATTTCAGATGCTTTTAAGATTACAATTTTATTCCCTCTTTTTGTTGTTGTTAGTATAATAATTTTATTGAGATAATTCACACTCTATCCAGTTCACACACTTAAAGTGTACAGTTTTATGGAATCATGGAACCATCACCACAGTCAATATGAGAACATTTTCATCTCCCCAGAAACAAACCTCATACCATTGGAATTTACTCCCCATTTCTCCCAACCCTTTGCCCAAGCACTACCAGTGTCTTTCCATCTCTAATAGATTTGCCGGTCTTAGGCATTTCATCTAAAGAGTCATAGGGTAAGAGATCTTTTGTGATTGCCTTCTTTCACTTAGTAAAATGCGTCAGGGTTTATCCACTTGTAGTGTCTGTTAACACTTCATTCCTTTTTATGGTCAAATAATATTCCACGGTATGGATAGACCACATTTTATTTGTCCATTTTTCATCACCTGATGGGCGTTTGAGTTGTTTCCA
The DNA here is from genome assembly GCF_002201575.2 of Neomonachus schauinslandi. Classification (NCBI taxonomy): domain Eukaryota; kingdom Metazoa; phylum Chordata; class Mammalia; order Carnivora; family Phocidae; genus Neomonachus; species Neomonachus schauinslandi. The sequence goes on along the minus strand of NC_058410.1, from coordinate 104,358,021 downwards.
TTTCTTGGCCCTTAAAAATAATGCTGCTGTGAACATTTGTGTGTATAAGTTTTATTTAGTGTGAGCATCTGTTTTAATTTCTCTTGGACATAGACCTAGTAGTTAAATTTCTGGGTAATATGGTGACTCTGTTTAAACTTTTAAAAAACTGCCAGAATGTTTTCCAGGTGGCTCTCCCATTTTACATTCTCACCAGCACTGTATAAATGTTCCAGTTTCTTTGCATCCTCGTTAACTCTTGTTATTATCGGTTTTTTTTATTCTCTCCATCCTCCTGGGTCTGAAGTGGTATTTCATTGTGGTTTTGATTTGCATTTCCCTGATGTTGAACGTCTTTTCATGTGCTTATTTGCCACCTGTTTATCTTCGGAGAAAGGTCTTTTCAGAGCCTTTGCTCATTTTTTAATTGGATTGTTTGACTTTTTATTTTTAAGTTGCTACAATTTTTTTATATATTCTAATTATAAATCACTTATCAGACAGTTGGCAAATATCTTCTCGCATTTTGTGGGTTGTCTTTTCTCTTTCTTCATGGTATCCTTTAAAGCACAAAGGTGTTTAGTCTCAATGAAGTCCAATTTCTTTCTTTCTTTCTTTCTTTTTTTTGGCCACCTGTGCTTTTGGTGCTGTACCTAAGAAGGCTTTGCCTAACAAGGTCGTGAAGACTTACTTCTATATTTTCTTCTAAGAGTTTTATAGTTTTAGCTCTAAATTTTGGTCCATGAGCCATTTGTAGTTAATTTTGGTGCATAGTATGAGATGAGGGGTCCAAATTCATTCTCTGGCATGTGGTTTACAGCTGTCCAGGCATCATTTTTGAATTGGTTTGGTACCCCTCTGTTCTTAGAGATAACTCTGTTGAAAAAGGTTTGGACATCGTGTTAGAAATGACTTTATGGTGTATGGCTCTCAAGCACAGCATTACAAAGAAGTTTTGGTCTTATAGAACCGAGTTCCTTCACCCTTATCTTTGTTCTTTCAGGATGACAGCCTGATTCATTACTTTATTTATGTCCCTATTGTGAATATGACAGATTTGAAAAGTGTAAAGCCCTCATCCCCTGATACATGGCACATACATACATTTTTGTGGTATAATCTTAGTTATATTAGATATGTATTGAGTGATTTAAAAAAAAAATAACCGGGGTGCCTGGGTGGCTCAGTCGTTAAGCGTCTGCCTTCGGTTTGGGTCATGATCCTGGGGTCCTGGGATCGAGCCCCTCATCGGGCTCCCTGCTCGGCGGGAAGCCTGCTTCTCCCTCTCTCACTGCCTCTCTCTGTCAAAAAAAAAAAAAATAACCTAAAAGAGTGTTTGGGCAAGACTTCATGTGCAGGAGGTAACTTCAGGATGTTTGGGAGCACAAACTACTACTGAAGAGCTCTTAAAGGTCACCTATAAGTCACTCAGATAAATGCCTATTATCTTTTACACGTCTTTGTACTACATTTGAGGCAGATGGTGATGGTGAAATATGGTAAAGGAAAGCACGGTTGGCAATGATTTCTGTAACTATTTCACAGTAGTGTGCATGTGGGTTCGGCCTGGATACCGCAGGGGCTTGACTGCCGGGCTGAAGTGTTTGTATAGGCAGGGGGACTCTATGAACATTTTTTTCGAGAGGAGTGTTATGAACAGAGCTCCACCCAGGAAGATTAAGTTGGGAGCAGATATTAGGTGAGAAAGGGGAGGGTGAATAAGGTGGAAAGGTCAGTAAAGAGACAGAAGCGCTCCCACAGGAGGTATTATGGCAGCAGCAGTGGTAGAGATGGAAAGAATGGGGAGCTGTTCAAAAGGCAGGTTCCTGGCTTCTCCTCTAGCCTGACTGAGTCAGAATTTCCTAGGTGTAAAGGCTGGGCCGCTGCACTTGTAACAAGCTCCCCTCGGTGATTTTTCTGTCTACTGTGCTGTGGTAGATGATATGCAAATAGAATCGACGAGGCTGGCACGGATGGTTTGCTCAGGGCAGCTCTGGTGTGAGAGAATGGGGAAGCTGTTTTAAAGGCTGGGGAACGAAGGAAAGGAGAAAGATTTGGAGGTGCAGAGAATGCATTCAGTTTGACATACATCAGGCTTACCTTGCCCGCAGAATAGTTTGTGCGGTGGAATTGGTGGGGAATGTAAACTGGTTGCTGAGGAGGGAAAGATCCAGGGCAGTACATAAAGACAGTTTGTGGTGCATCTGGGTGGCTCAGTCGGTTAAGTGGCTGCCTTCAGCTCAGGTCATGATCCCGGGGTCCTGGGATCGAGCCCCGCATCGGGCTCCCTGCTCTGTGGGGAGCCTGCTTCTCTCTCTCCCTCTGCCTGCCGCTTCCCCTGCTTGTGCTCTGTCTCTATCTCTCTGTCAAATAAATGAATAAAATCTTTTAAAAAAAAAGACAGTTTGTACAAAATAGATTTATGGTATCTTTAAGATACGGTACCACCGATCTGCTGTTTCAGTCGACTCTTACTGGAAACAAATATTTGTGTATGGGAAGGTAGCTATACTCAGAGAGAAAAGAGGGAAGCCGCTCAGTCCAAGCTTTCCTGGAGACCAGCGTGGCCTCCACACAAGTTCTCCCGTTGCTGGAGCCCGGGGCAGTAGCCTGCATACTGCTGTCATGTGACTGAACTCACACTGACCCACTGAGGGAGGAGGTGAGTTGTGCATGAACACTAGGTCGGGGGCACCAAATACTGAATGAGAAGAGAAATGCCGCTCTGTCTCGATTCTTGAGAGTTGATATTGCGGCGCCATGCTGGGACCGTGTCTGTACAGCATGTCTCCTCTACCAAACAGCACTGTTACTGTTCTCTTTGGAGAGCTGATTTGGTTTTGTTATTCCGTCCTGTTTTGGGTTTCATGGATGGCATCAGCAACAGATCATGCATGCACCACACTCAGAAGGCAGCCCGTCTCAGGTTAAAATGGTAGACTTTTCAGACCCAAAGACCCTCACAGACAAAATTCTGTGCCGACTTGAGGTTCCTAGTTCTGAGACAGTCTTCCCAATTTGAGGTTCCTAGTTCTGAGACGGTCCCAGCTTGAGTCAGCAGATGTTTGAATGACTGCACACACACAGGTCATCTTGCTGGTATGTTTGAAGGAAAGAAAGTCTCTGCCTTCAAGTAATTGTGGTTAAGTTGGGAGAAAGAAGAACACACAATAAATGGCTCCTGAACTTAATCATCATGTCAGTTAGCTTGTGGCTGCTTCTGCCTGGGACCTCGAGGTGCAAACCCCCCGCGGCCATACCTTGGGTCTTCTTACTCTGAAATAGTGAATTCACTCACCTCACTCTGACTACAGCCTCACATCCTTGCAACTTCCCTCAGAACCTCTGTACTTCACGATCTGTATCAGTTTGAGCTTAGATGCTGCAGTTCAGATTTTAGTCACTCACTAGTCAGGATCTTGAACTGCCTTTGTTATACTTCAGTTTCTCACAGTCTCAAGTGCAGGCACGATCAGCTGCCTATTTTGTTCAGGCCTGTGCCAGGGCCTCTGAATTGCTAGAGAAATCCAGTCAACAGTGTCACTAAAAATTCAGCTTTGACCGCCCCTCTTACTGTTGCCCTGTACTCTCTCCCATTCTGCATGTTGGCCATGTCAGACATTCTCTGTTGCTCAAACCCTCGAACCTTTTACCATCCTACTCTCTCTCAATAATTGCCCCTACCTTTTGCAGCACAGAGAGTACAGCTCCCTTCATCTCCAACCCTCAGACCTGTTGGCTTACCTAGCTTTAGCTCCTTCTCTCCTATTACAGTGGAAGACATATCCTGTCCAACTAAAGTGAATCATCCTACCTAAATCACCTATCCTGTTTTCTGAAGGACCAAAGATGATAGAGACTGAAGGCAGGGAGATTTATTATGGGAAAGCTGTTTTTATAATCAGTGAAATAATGCAAAATCAGAGCTCTAAACCTGGGGTATTAGGTAAACTAGTTATGTCCTTGATAGTAAAGAGGAAGTTTAAGGGATATGGTGAAGTTCATTTCAACAGCTGTTGGATTTCTTCAGAAGTCACTGTGGCAGCCAAGTCCCTATCGGCTTTGTCTGTTTGTCAACCTCCTGTAAATACTGGGAATGTATAGATTAAGGTGAGATCTTTTTCTTAGGTAATATTTATTTCTTACCCCCCTTTTTCATGCCAGTATCTTCAACAGGAGCTGGTGGTGAGTCAGCATGGTAGAATTTCCACCACCTATTTCTGTGGCTTAAAAAGAACATAGGTTACCAGTCGTTAAACTAGAAAAATAATCTCCCTCTCTGGAGCCTCTGAAGGCCTGGAAGGATCATTTTGCTTTCTTCATCTGTTCTTATTAAGTTTTTTTAAAGATTTTCTTTTTAAGGGGCGCCTGGGTGGTTCAGTCGTTAGGCGTCTGCCTTCGGCTCAGGTCATGATCCCAGGGTCCTGGGATCGAGCCCCGCATCGGGCTCCCTGCTCAGCGGGAAGCCTGCTTCTCCCTCTCCCACTCCCCCTGCTTGTGTTCCCTCTCTCACTGTCTCTCTCTCTCTCTCTGTCAAAATAAATAAAATCTTTAAAAAAAAAAAAAAGATTTTCTTTTTAAGTAATCTCTACACCCAACATGGGTGCGAACTTACACCCTGAGATCAAGAGTTGCTTGTGCACTGACAGAACCAGCCTGGCACCCCTGTTCTTATTAAGTCTTTAGAATAACTTCTGCTACTACAGAAAAGCAAGGCAACAAACAGGAGTATTTCTGTGGCGTATAAGAATGGCCCATACCCCCTTCAGAGCATGAAGGATGGGGCAGGACATGTATAAATAGGAAATTGGACAAGTAAAGACAATTTTTGTTTTTTGTTTTTTCAATTTTAGCTTTATTCAGTTATCTTTCAGTAAATGACCTTACTTAATTTTAAGTTGATATAAAGCTGGCATATAAAAAGTTTATAAATTTTGCTTCTCTTCTCCTGATGGCTAAACTTCTGAAACTTAGGGGCACCTGGGTGGCTCAGTCGTTAAACTTCTGAAACTTAATCCAAATCACAACAGCACTACCACTTATGAACTGTGTTTTTATATTTTAGGAACCCTGATTGCTCTCCTTCAACACATTCATTATGAAGTTGTTAGTAATACTTCTATTTTCTGGACTTATAACTGGTTATAGAGGTGACTCTTCCCATAACCTGCCACCCAAGTTACTACTGGTATCCTTTGATGGTTTCAGAGCTGACTATCTACAGAACTATGAATTTCCTCATCTCCAGAATTTTATCAAAGAAGGAGTCCTGGTAGAGCATGTTAAAAATGTCTTTATCACAAAAACATTTCCAAACCACTACAGTATTGTGACAGGCTTGTATGAAGAAAGCCATGGCATCGTGGCTAATTCCATGTATGATGTAATCACAAAGAAACATTTTTCTGACTTTGATGACAAGGATCCTTTTTGGTGGAATGAGGCAGTACCTATTTGGGTGACCAATCAGCTTCAGGAAAACAGATCAAGTGCCGCTGCTATGTGGCCTGGAACAGACGTACCCATTCACAATACCACACCTTCCTATTTTATGAATTACAGCTCTTCAGTGTCATTTGAGGAGAGACTAAATAATATTACCATGTGGCTGATGAATTCGAACCCACCAGTTACCTTTGCAACACTCTATTGGGAAGAACCAGATGCAGGTGGCCACAAATATGGACCCGAAGATAAAGAAAACATGTACAGAGTGTTGAAAGAAGTAGATGACCTTATTGGTGAGCTAGTCCACAAACTCAAGGTGCTAGGACTGTGGGAGAATCTCAATGTGATCATTACAAGTGATCATGGGATGACCCAGTGCTCTAAGGACAAACTGATAAACTTGGATCTCTGCATTGATCATTCAAGCTACACTCTTATAGATTTGACTCCAGTTGCTGCTATACTTCCCAAAATAAGTAAGTAACCTTTTAGCTGAGGGATATTTGAAGGGAGCAATTGAATGAGGAGGGAGGGTTTTGTAAAAGAATACAGCTCTGGCTTTTTGTAGTGCAGTACCATATATTCTTACTTGGAATGGGATTAAATGTTTTCCTCCTTAAGTAACAAGTCTTTAAGCAGTTAGCCTAAGGTTCATGTTCAAAGAGATTACTTCCTTGCTTTTTGGTATATTTCTTAATTATTCACACTAATGGAAAAAGGAAATTTTTATCCTTAAAAAACATCTTGGATTTTTGTGTGAGATGTACTGTTCATCTATTGATCTTAGAATTAGTAGTTAGCAGCAATATGTAATTAGTTTATATTTACTTAGGAAGCTACACATGAAAATGTCCCCTTTTGTATAAAAGTCCACCAGAGAGAATCACAAAATGAAAAAGAGACTTGTGAATGCTTGGAAAGGTAGGGGTGTGTGTGTGTGTGTGTGTGTGTGTGTGTGTCCGTCTAACAGTGTCACATAATTATTGCTCTGTTTTTTTTTAAGAAATTAAAAGTGATTTAATAGATGACATTGTTCAGGATTTGTTTCCAGTTATTCTAGTTAGAAGTATTTTTTTTCCTTATCAGCCAATCATGACTTTTTTCCTTTACTGTTTCCTTTTTCTTCCAGATACAACAGAGGTTTATCACAAACTGAAAGTCTGTAACCCTCACATGAATGTTTATCTCAAAGAAGACATTCCTGCCAGATTTCATTACCAACATAATGATCGAATTCAGCCTATTATTTTGGTTGCTGATGAAGGCTGGACAATTGTGTTAAATAAATCATTACCAAAATGTAAGTATTTAGGATATTTCTGTTGTATTCTGGGGATAAATCACACATTGTGACACTGTTCTGTTAACAGTGTACTTTGATTTAGAGATATTAACACTGTCTAATCAGTTCACTTTTTGACTGGATTAATTCTCAGGTTTTCATTCAATAGCAATTTTTAAGCACAGTTTACCCTTAGATGAGGAGGGCGGGTGACCTTAAGGACAAAGGTATAGTTTTACTTTCTTACCCACACTGCAGTTACTGTCAGCAACTTTTCAAGGTTGGTTCTCTTGATTTGTAGAAAATGAGAGAGAAGTAAAGAAAATAAAAGGGGAGAGACTTGATAGTTCAAATGCTTTTTAAAATTTTGTATGTGTTAAAAAGAATTGTCCAGGTAACCCAGGTCTTTCCCCAGTGATGAAATCATTTACCTGAGTGCTAGCTATTTGGAACACTGGGCAAAAACCGGAACAGGTGTATCAAAACCTCTCCTAGAGCTGAGGAGATATAGAGGGGGGAGTTACAGATTCCCCCCGAACCGAAGCTTATTTATCCATATGTTAAATTCAATTTGAGTACTTAAAAAAAAAAAAAAAAAAAAAAAACTGATTTTATAGTCTGTAGCAGGAGTCAGAACACTTTTTCTGTAAAAGGCCAGATAGTAAATACGTTAGGCTTTATAGGCCGGCTGGTTTCTGTCTCACTCAGTTTTGCCTTGTAGTGGAAAAGCAGCAGTGGACATTATGTAAACAAACTGTTGTGGGGGTGTTGAAATGAAACTTTGTTTACAAAAACAGGTAGAGGGCTGAATTTGGCCCGGGGCTATAGTGTGCAGATCCCTGATCTATAGCAAATCAGAAGCTTCAGACAAGGATAAGACTAAAGGTTAATGGAATTTATATGTTATTTATACTTATATACTCACTGTTGAAAACTTAGAAAACACAGAAAAGTTTAGAAAAGAGAAAAAAATCTATCAATACAGAGGTACGGAGTTCCCCCCTTCTAAACTTTTTTCTATTACATATACATGTATGTTTTTACATTATTGAAATTATAAAGTCTATATAAAGTTATATATTCTGTTAATTATGTTGATCACATTCATTATTTCTATTATGAAATATTTCAGACATGAAATTAAGGGATAATATGGCACAAACTGATACACTCACCACTCAGTCACTTGCACTTCATATGAAAGCAGGAGCTTATCAATGCAACAGGCGTACCCTAAAAGGGAATATTTGCCAAAATAAAGCTAAAAACTGAGGATCTGGTATTGGGGTTCTGTCTGGGACTGTCATGTTTTTCTGTGAGTTCAATTTGGAGTTAGAAGTTGGTGAAGTGGTCAGACTTCACATTGAATACAAGAACCCCTTCAGTAACATTCTCACTTGGCCCTCCAGAGGTCGAGGGGTTCGTTCACTATCAATAAACCAGGAGTATATAATATAATCCTGTTTCTTATCATAGGAGCAATTGATGCTGCAGATGCGCTTCTTCCCCATTCACTGGTTTTACTCACTTCTGCTCTTCCCAGTTATTCAGGACCCTCAGCCCAGCCACTCGCTTCTAGGCACTAGTGCTCTTTGCATGCACACAGTGCTAGAAGTTGATGGGTGAAATGAGTGGGGCTGGCACTGACAGATAGGTGCATCAGGTTGAGAAATAGTTTTAAAGCCTCGGGTCATGACCGCTTGGAAAAGGGGTATATGTGTGAAATAGGGGACATGGCTGAGTTGAACAAAACAGAAAATTTTCTTTCTGGCCCCCATCTGGTCCAGCTAATCAGAATTTTAATGGATGGAAATTACACTGGCAAGAATCAGTATATTTACACTAGAAGAAGTTATTTTGTAACAGAAAGATCAGTCTTTCTTTTAGGAACTAACATAATTTTGTTCTTTTTTTCAGTAGGTGACCATGGTTATGATAATTCTTTGTCTAGTATGCATCCGTTTCTAGCTGCCCACGGTCCAGCATTCCACAAAGGCTACAAACACAGCACAATTAACAGTGTGGATATTTATCCAATGATGTGCCACATCCTGGGATTAAAACCACATCCCAATAATGGAACCTTTGGTCATACTAAGTGTTTGTTAGTTGACCAGTGGTGCATTAATCTCCCGGAAGCCATTGGAATTGTTATCGGTGCGCTCTTGGTCTTAACCACGCTAACATGCCTCATTATAATCATGCAGAATAGACTCTCTGTACCCCGTCCATTTTCCCGACTTCAGCTGCAAGAAGACGATGATGATCCTTTAATTGAGTAACATGTGCTGGAGTTTATAAAGTATCTTTGATTAGTCACAATACCAAGGATACACTCAAGAAATGGTGTTCTAACGATGAGAAATATACCTTGAAAGACAAAGAACTTAGACCAAGTATGCTAGAATTATTATGTTTTTCCTTGTGCTTTGTTTTGGTGCATCAGCTAATACAAAAAACCCTGACCATAGTAAAAATTGCTAGTAAGTCATTAGTTAACACCAACTATTTCTCTAACTGGAAACTTTTTTTATGAAAAATATTGCCTCTGCCTTTTTTTTTTTTTTTGCAATGACGATTTGACACATTTTTAAATAAAAATATATCAAAATTTAGTAGGCATGCTTTTCTAATAGATTTTTATATTTGTAACTGAAACAACAGAAATCTTTATGCACTTAGTGGATTTTGTGTATTAGGAAGGAAAAGTTTTCTATATTTTTATATTTAATAACTTTTAATAGAGTTTGTATCCCAAGTAAACCTGTGATGTAGGAAGACCTCTGTGATGGTTAATAAAATTGGTTAACCAGGCAAAACAGATCTAGCATATGAAGAAATTATTTTAAGAAAAGCTATTATAAAAAACACAACAAAGACCATGTGATACAAAGCTTGAGTCTTCACCATTGTGTCTTTGTTAAGATTCATAAGCTATTGAAGTCAGGAAAGGTATCTTTTGAAGATTGTTGCTAATAAGAAATTAAGAAAATGGAAAGAATTGCTTTTCTCTGTGCTTAATGCCATTGTGGAAGTTATTCGTGTGTGTGTGTGCGTGTGCGTGCACGTGCATGCGTGTGTGCATAAGTGTGTTTGCATGTATGAACGTGTAGACTTCCTGTGACTGACTGAGGCGGTCAGTGCGGCTGGTCTGGTCAGAGTGGCTGGTCTGTGGGCTGACTTCCACATTCCCACGGAATGTGGCTCTCAGCAAAGGGTATATTTGCACTTCATATTTGTTTACTTTCTTATGGCTCGCAAGCTAAAGTCATAACTTAAGAAAGTTCCTTAGTTTTTGTTACTGTGTTTTACTTTCTCATGTTGCTTATTGTAGCCAGAGATATCCAAGTGCTGTAAAAAAAAAAAAAAAAAAGTATGACCTGAATACGAATCTGGCTTCAGTTGGGTCAGAACGAGGAAGAGAGATTTTGATATCTACCTTTGGGACGTCTATGCCTTACTTTTTAGGCAATAAGTACTTAAATTTAAAATGGAATTTGGTATCTTGGCATCTTTGCCACTGTTCCTGTGTTAAGCGGCAGAATAAACTCTAAGCACTGTTAACATTCTGTAGCCTGAGTGCTGTCCGTGCTGTTTCTCCAGTGTTTGGTTCACAGAAGTAATTACCCTGCTCTGATTTTTTTTAACATACATGTTCAGAGCTAAGGATTTGTTGTGAAGAACTGCCATCCTACCTTTGCTAGGTGGTACTTTCTAATAATCAAAAGTAATATGCAGAAACTGACTTGTGGCAGACAAGATTGTAACTGTTAAAGGAAAAATGGGCTTCAGGAACCATCCATCAGGACCTGACGCAAGCAATTAATAGTGTGATATTTAAAGTTTTGACAGTATAAAATAAACTAGGTAACTGTTTTACAGATAAAAAAATTATCTACAATAAATATGCAACCCAGTTAAGTGTTGATTATCTGTGATGGTAAAGAACAATGGTGCCAATCATCAGACATAGAATTCATCCTATTTGGTCACTGCTCATTTTGTGATCCGAGGATTCGGTACCTATTGTTTTGGGGGTTCTTGAGAAGCATTTCTACAGCCTGTATAAATAGTTCATGCTATTGGTCATAAGTTGACTGTATTAAGAATAGCATAGTATATAAATGAAATAAAACCCGTAGGGTTAATTTTGCTTTTTGACAAATTTTATTTCATTTTTTTCCTCACATAAAAGTTACCCTAGGGCGCCTGGGTGGCTCAGTCGTTAAACGTCTGCCTTCGGCTCAGGTCATGATCCCGGGGTTCCAGGATCGAGTCCCACATCGGGCTCCCTGCTCGGCGGGAAGCCTGCTTCTCCCTCTCCCACTCCCCCTGCTTGTGTTCCTGCTCTTGCTGTCTCTCTCTGTCAAATAAATAGAATCTTAAAAAAAAAAAAAAAAAAAGTTACCCTAGAGGTTGTTTTTCTGAACAAAATAATAGAAAAATTTCTTTCTGTCTCAATTTCCATTTAAAAAAAAAAAGGACAGTCACATTTAACACAGTGGACACTTTTTGAAGTATCTAAAATAGTAGCAGGATATTTTATACTAGTTCAATAGAGCTTGGTCTTTGCAGTGCTGTTTTAGTTATTACATTAGTTTGATTGGTGGTTATGAGTTTCAGAAATCTATATGTAGCATCTAGCCTGTGAGTGGATTTCATATGGGATGGAATGGGAGGGATATCCTGTTAATGTCTTAACCCTTTGAACAAGACATTTACCTATTTGTCTTGTCTTTCATTCCATTCTCAAAATATTAACTTTAATTAAAAATTGTAAATTTTTTTGTATATATGCTGATGGGAGAAAATAGTATTTATTTAATCAAAGAGACATTTATATGTTATTATTTTAAACTTTATGTTAATTCATTTGTATCTTTACAAAATTACCACTGTTAAAGCCAGTGAGTACACTGAGTACACTGAGAAAATCCTTTAGTGAAGCCAGCTTTTTACACTGAGATTTTGGTATGTATTTTGTTAAATAATTGGCTAATATCCTGACATGTTTTCTAGGTGATGGAAAGTATTTGGCTCCAGGAAACATTTAACTGTTTATGACAACAATAGTCAAAGGTAATAGGAAAACTTACTGAGTGGTTTTTGTTAGTTCGGTGAGTGAATTCAGAGTAAGTGCATTTACTTATAAAGGACAGTTCTGCTGTTATTAATGTGCAGGTTCTTCTGGTAAACAGCAATAGAATTCTAATATAAATTATTTCAGTGCTGTGTACTATAGGTTTTGTGTTATTGTTTCATTAAGCTTGGTATAAGAATTTAAAGATAAATTCTTGGAACATTAAAAGATTAAAAATGCCTTCGCATTGTTCTTGGGTGTCTCCCTCTCTTGTCCGTATCTGGTAAGCCTTAAGGATGATGGCATTTAATTCCTTTTATTTGGAGAGTTTTACGTCGTTGTGAATACATAAAGTTATAAATGAAGGACAAAGATGGAAAGTATGTATTTTATTGTCACTTCTTAAAATAGTGTGTAAATAAAATGATATGAGTATGCTTTAAAGAAATCTGTATGTATTGCCTTAAGTTGAAGTAAAATATATTTTGACTATAATGTCTGAATTCATAGTTAATGATTTTGCTTATGATTAAAACATTTTATGTGAATAAAATCTACCAAAATACTTTTACTGTAATTATTAAATATAGAACGCAATTTTAATTGATTTTTTGTCACCCTGCAAAATACACTTACTGTGATAGATGTTGGCATGACCCAGTAATACTTCCAAGAATCCATGTAGGCATTCATTACAGATTTTTTAAAAACCAGGATCAAGTATAAAACATTTAACCAAATTTTTAAGACCATGTATAAATATACAATTTAGCATGAGGACATCATTGCAAAGAAAGTCAAGATAAATTTTGCAGAGCTTCCATAACTATAATTTATTGGTGTACAGTAGAAGGGAAGAAGTTTGGAAAAAGCAGGTTACAAAACTCTAGAGGTGAGGGAGGATTATAGCATTTAAACTGTGTTTTATAAATAGCCATACTAACTGAGTATAGATTCAACAAAATAGAGCAGTGTGATAAATTCATTTCCTATTTCATACTCAGTGAACACTGTTAGGAACTGTGGGAGAAAACAGAAAAGGTACTTTCTTTACTTTATATTTGTAACTGAATCCACATGAACCTGTTGGGTCCTGTTGAGTTAGGTTGCAGAAGACTGGTATGCTTTTTGGCATAAACCCTTTGGATTTTCATTTTTTAATTGTTCTGTAAACATTCTCTTTACTTGAATGGTTTAGTTAACATTTTTCAAGAAAAATAGATATTAAGGCAAAATATCGTCCACAAACATGCTGATCATAATACGTGTGTGTGTGTGTGTGTGTATATATATATATATATATATATATATATATATTTCTGTATCCTAATGGATGGATGTGTGTGTGTGTGTGCAAATGGTGGTTGGTGTTGAAACTGCTCAGTTCTGTGACTCATGTCTCATGGCCACATGACCTGGCAAAGGCAGAGTCTTACCCAAAAATCAAGCGAAACTGCCAGGCAGGCCTCCAGTTTTTCCACATATCTTCTACCTCCTTGACTGCGGAAACCTGATTTCCGCCATCAATAAACATCTAGTGAGCTCCTCCATTGACCGCGCTAGAAGGGTGGTTTACAGATGTCTCCAGTTCAGACTGCCCTCCTGTGGTGAAGATCTGAATCAGCACGCTTTTCTTCTCTACCTTGCTTACTTCACTTTCGTAGGCTGGGGTGGTGGAAAGGATCAATAGAAATTAACCCCAAAGCAAATCCAGACAACCCCACTATACAAACATTCTATAAAATGGTTCCTATTGGTCAGACCCAGACCCAGTAGTACTGACTTACACATTGTTCGAATTTTCCACTGAGGAGATAATTACACAAACTTTTTGTGAAGCCTTTTTTTTTTTAATTAGTAAAAATTCTGTTTTCAGTAAAATGGTGGCGTATGAATTCAACCCTCTTGCTGAGGACTAGAAAATCTGGACAAAGTATAAAAGACCTGTGCTTAAGGCATTGAGAAATTACCAAGAAAGGGATCAAAAGGCCACGATTCAGGAGTAAACGTATAAAAGGGAGCCCCCAATGGCATCTGTAAATTCTGGAAGCCAACATAATCAAAAAGGGTGGAGATGTGGAAGGAGAGAAAACACAGATGTAAAAAAAGAAGCAGAACATTTAAAAATCTTAATAGCCTACATTATACTGTTTGGCACAAATAAGTTTGAAAATACAGATGAAATGGATAATTTCCTAGGAAAAAAAAAGAACAAAATTGATTTCAGTAGAGAAAGGAAACTAACCCTAATTTCTGAATTAGAGATTGGGCAAATTATAAACTATTGTACAAAAAAAAGTCCAGACCCAAAAGCCAATAATCTTTTTTAGTGCCTCTTCATTAGGTTTGATTATCAATGTTACATTTGCCTCAGAAAACATGTTTTAGAAAAAAAAATGTGGGTTTTTGAGGTGACTACATGGATATCAAACCTGATAAAAGTAGCACCCCAAAAACAAAACTGTAGACCAATATAGAATAAGGGGGGGAAGCAAACTGGAAAATCAACCATATCAATAACTAAATGTAAGTGGACAACATTTGGATTAAATGGCAGATTGTCAGATTGAAAAAACAAGAGCCAGCTGTTTGTAGTTTATCCTCTAAGTACAAAAGCAGATTGAAAGTAAAAGGATGAAAAATGATACACCATGCAAACCAGCCGTGAGAAAGCTGGAGTAAAGTCGTCTTCAAGACAAGAATTTTCAGAGATAGAGAAGGACATTGCACAATGATAAAAGGACCAATATATCAAGAAGACAACAGCTCTAAGTGTTCAGACTTAAAAGCAGAGCTTAAAAGTTCATGAATCAAAAAGTGATGGAACTCAAGAAAGGCTCCATAAACAAAATTGACAAGTTCTGCGCGCCTCTCTTAAGTAATTGATACAACAACTAGACCAAGAAAAAAATCAGTAAGCACGTGGAAGACCTGAGTGTGATATCAACCACATTCACTTACTTAACATTTAGAGATTACAGCGCCAACCGCAGAAGACATGTTCTTTTCAAGTGCACACACAATTATCACGAAGATAGATCATATGCAAGACAATGAAGTCTCAGTAAATAATCTCAAAGGATTGCAATCTTATGAAGTATGTTTTCTGACCACAGTTGAATTAAAATAGATTCAATAAGATCTAGAGAAGCCTTGAATATTTGTCTATTAAACAATACACTTTTAAATGGCATACCAAATTCTGTAGAATGCAGCTAATGCAGTATTAAGATGGAAATTTATAACCTTGAATGCTTGTCTTTGAGAGAAAAAAAAGGTTCACTATCAATGATTTAAGCTTCCACTTTAGAAAGCTAGTAAGATGAAGAAAATAATCCAAAGCGAGTGAAAGAAAATAATAAAGATAAAGCAGAATCAGTGAAATAGAAAAGACAAATAAAATTAATAAAACCAAATTTTGGTATTGTAAGTATTAATAAAATTGATAAGCCCCTAATAAGATTAAGAAAAACAAAAGGGAGATAGCACAAATTTATCAAGATCAGTAATAAAAGAGGGGCCATCACTTACAGATCCTACCTTTATCAAAAGGATATCGAGAATATTATGCCAGTAAGTTTGACAATTTAGGTAAAATGAACAAATTCCTTGAAAAATACAACTTAACCAAAACTGATACAAAATCAAATAGAAAATCTTAATAGCCTTATTTATGTCTTTTACAAAAATTAATTTGTTGTCAAAAACGTCCCCACAGAGAAAACTCGCAAGTCCAAGTGGTTTCACTGATTAGTTTGTATCACACATTTAAGGAGGAAATTATTTTACCCAAATTCTTACAGAAAATAGAGAAGAAAGGAACATATATCCAAACTGGTTTTATGAAGCCAGTGTAACACTGGTACCAAAATCTGACAAAGATGTGTAAAGAAAACCATAGAACAATATCTAAATGAAAAAAAATTCTTTAACAAAACACATAATTGAGTTTAGCAGTATTGTAGAAGGATAATACACATAAACAAGTGAGATTTATCCCAGAAGTGCAGCATTAGTTTGATATTTGAAAATCAGTGTTACCCTCTCTATTAATAAGGGAAACAAGATCATGTTAATAGATGTGGAAAAAGCATTGCCAAAATTCAACACCTATTTATTATTTTTAAAAAAACCAACTCACCAAATCTGGAAGAGAACTTTAAGCTGATATATATGCCGTAAGCCTACAGCTAGTGTCATACTGAATCAGAATATAACAATACAGTAAACCTAATAAGCTAATATTCTGAATGGTGAGATACTCAATGTTTTTCTCCTAAAATCAGAAAGAAGGCAAGGCTGTCCACTGTTATCACTTTTATTTAACATTGCACTGGAGGTAGAGCAACTCAGTAATGCAAGAGAAAGGAATCCTATAAGATTCAAAAAATAATACAACTGTCATATCCACAGATGACATGATTACATACACAGAAAATCCAAAGGAATCAAACTAGAAGCTTGCCAAAATTGCTGGGTATATGGTCCATATAGAAAAATCAAGTGTATTTCTATATATCATCAGAAAATGAAAATTTAAAACTGGTATCGTTTATACTGGTATCGACAAGCATTTTCGAAATATCTCAGGATTAAGTCTAACAAAATACCTGCAGAATTTTGCACAGGAAATTATAGCATCGAGTGGAATTAAGAAAGACCAACATAAAGGCAACCTGGGGGGCTCAGTCGGTTAAGCGTCTTCCTTCGGCTCAGGTCATGATCTCGGGGTTCTGGGATTGAGCCCCACATTGGGCTCCCTGCTCAGCCAGGAGTCTGCTTCTCCCTCTCCCTCTGCCCCCCACTCATGCTCTCTCTCTCTCTCTTTCTTGCTCTCTCAAATAAATAAATAAAATCTTAAAAAAAAAGACCAAAATAGTAGAAGGCTGTATCCTGTTTATAGGTTGAAAGATTCAATATTGTAAAGATGTCAATTCTCCTCAAACTGGTCATTGCATCCAAGCAATTCCAGCAGAGTTTTATTTATTTTTTATGGAATTGTATAAGCGGACTCAAATTGATACAGAAATAAATAAAAAGGGCCAAGACAATCTTAAAGGGCATGATGGGACTTACTCCATCAGACATCAAGAACTATCATAAAGCTATAATAATTAAGTCAGTATGGTGTCGACACAAGGATAGACAAATATATGAACAGAACTGATGACCTTGGTTAAAATGAAGAATCCATACACATGTGGGTGTATCAGACACTCATTTGATGTCTCAAATCCACTCAGCCCACCCCTTACCTCCAGTTTCATCCTGGCGCAGACCAACTTCCCACAGATGCCACCTGAAAATGCTTAGCCTCGTTCTTCCTGGCCCAGAGACTACAGCACAGCATGCCTATGAGGTCACATTTTATACTTGTGCATGCACTACCCAGAAGTATGTGGAGTTCATACCCATGCGGCCACTCTTAACAGGGCAGGGGGTCGGGATTGGGAAGTTGATGGATAAATGCTTTGCTTCCCTCTTGCATTCCTCAGGCAGACAGTTCTGAGATTTATTTCATAAGTCTCCTCTGAAGGTGCTGCGGGACTGAGCCCCAATCAGTCCTGACGGTGGTCAATCCTTGGACTTACAGTTGTATAGGCTTTTCTGCAGCTCTTTCACTCCCTGTTCCTCACTCTTACTTCTGGTGATCAATTCACACAAAAGTTGCCTGTATACAGGCCTGTGTCTCAGACTCTGCTTTTGGGAAAACTTAGCTAAATCGTGGATTTAAAGAATATATCCAACAAAAATGTATACATATATGCACCAAAAGACATGTAAAAGAATACTCATAGCAGCATTATTCATAGTAACATCTAACTGGAAATGATAAAAATATCCAAAACTAGAATACATAAATAAGATTGTGGTATATTCATATAATGTCGTTCCATGAAGCAATGGAAATAAAGCAGGGCTACACACAAGAATATGGATGAATCTCACATAATCTTGAGTGAAAAAAAACAAACATAAAAGTATATCGTATTGGGGCACCTGAGTGGCTCAGTTGGTTAAGCGTCTGCCTTGGGCTCAGGTCGTGATCTCAGGGTCCTGGGATTGAGCCTTCCCCCCCACCCACCTCAGGGGGTATTCTGCTTCTCCCTCTCCCTCTGCCCCTCCCCACCACTCTTGCACGCTCTCTCACAAATAAATGAAATCTTTAAAAAAAATGTCGTATTGATCATTTAGATAACATTTAAAATAGGGGAAGCTATTCTATTGCATTCCAAGTCAGGACAGAGTCCCCTTTAGCCGGAAGAAGGAGGGAGTGCTTGGGAGAGAACCGAGGATCTTTCTGGAGAACTGGTAATGTTATATTTTCTCTCTCTCCTCTAAAGTGACAGTTACATGGATTTACTCACTTTCTGATAATTGGCCTCATTTACCCTTTGTACACCTTTGAGTATGTTTTACTTTAAGGAAGTTAAAATAAATAATATAGTATTACAAAGAAACAGAACAAGCAAGAACTTGGGATAACTAAAAAATATGACTTTTAATGTGTAAAAAAAAAATGAAAAGGCTATGGCTTGGAAGATGAAGTCTCTCAAGTGGTATAACAGCAACAGAGTTGGGAAATATTCAAGGAGATAAACAATCAACCAAGTCAGAAGGTTCAACATCCAACTATCATGAGTGCCAAATGCACTGAATTGTGTCCCCTCAACTTTCATTCTGTTAAAGTCCTGTCCCGCCCAGTGAGCATCAGATCTGATCCTGGGTCCTGCTTCCAGCTGACATTCCTACGGGCATGCGCATCATTCCACAGCTGTCAAGGGGGTTGAACAGTCCCTAAGATCCTTCCCGGCTCTAGGGATTCTTGAGTCTGTCCCCCTTAGGTAATGAACAGCTAGAAAAGTTTACCAACTTGAAGAGCTAGTACCTCCATTAGATTTTCTAGAGGTAATAGGTTCTTGTAAGAAACTGAAGTTAACAGGATCCTAGTTTTACCTGAAGAGGTGAGAGAGCATTTTGAAAAGCAGGTTTAAATTTCAATGTCAGGTTGTATAAGGGAGAAGAAATTGCAAAACGTACAGTGAAGAAGACAAATCTTATCAATTAATAGATTGTACAAAATGGTTGATGGGTGATGTTCAGCAAAAATGGTGGGGTTGGGGGGAGAGGTACTCCATTCTTCTGACCTTAAAAAAATTCTCACAATATGTAAGATCAGCTAGCCTAAATTTTATTTCTATGTGCTCATTTGTGTTCAGTGCATACAAAGCTTGACCATGCAGATGTGCAGATAAAACAACAAAAAAGCTCTCAAGGTGTGATGCGTGACAAGATGTCCCAGCGAAAGTTAAAATTGTACTTTCCTTCAGGTAAACTCTACCGCTTATATTTTACAGGAAACGAAGTACGTGTAAATAAAAGAAACCATGCAGTGATCCAATATCCAGATCAGAATTTTAATGATTTCATCAACGGTACAGCATTTGCTTTCCTCTTACCACTAAGGCAATTCTAAAATGAATTTAATGCAACAATTTTTAAATGTACAGACAGCATTTAAACAGTAATGCGTTTAAATCGACCAGTTTCATCTTTTGGTCATTATCCTGGCATCTCAGTGATGCTGGTAAAGTTCACAGCTATGCAACAAGCCAAGAGGAGTGGCCACTGAGGATTCCAAAATGTCTCCTTCAGAGACTTCTTGAGTTTGCCATCTACCATCTAACTTCTCAGCTTTTTAATGCCAGTACCCGTCCAGGAATTCCATTCTATTTGATTAAAAGGCTTTGCAATGAAATGAGAATCAAGGGCCAAACTTCTTTATTGGTATCATTTAAAAAATAATGCATTCGCTTTATTCTAAATAGTACTTAAATTCAACTCTATTTTTGAAGGTGAAACGACTTTTGTTCTTTATATCTGCTTTACCTTTTCTTTCTAGAATACCTACACCATTTTACCTAATCATGAGCCAGTTGGTGCATTAATATACACAAAATCACAGTATCATCTATGGGCCATCTGTCTATACAATTTTTTTTTCAAAGACAGCTGTTCTTTCCAGGGTTTTCTCTTTCCTCTAAGAAACAAGTAAACCCTAGGTCCCCCCAACCTGACTACTTCAGAGATCTAAAGCACAGCTTTGGTGGTTGAAACAAGAGGAGCTGAGTGACCATACAGATGTCTGTGAACCTGACTTCATCTCTGATCCCTCTGAGCACCTGGTGAGTGGGTGTCCCACTATTTCAGGAACCGAGGCTATGATCTCAGTTCCCCTTGTTTCAATACTTGTCCCCGCTAAGAGCTTTTCACTGGTTTCTGCCATGAGGCACCCTTCAGCACTGCTCTAGGGACAGTGGGAACATCTCAGACAAGGTCCCACCTAATTTTCCTTCCCTAGCTCCGCATAGCCCTTCTTGTGGATCAAGTGGCCTACATTTTACCTAACATAGCTTGTGCTCTCTTGGGACTGGATCTGCAAATGCTCAAGTCTTAAAGATGCTCGTGCTCTCTTACTACATGTTACCAAAAAGAAAACATTGTTGTATCTTATGTGATTTTTAATGTGATTAATAGTGATTTAGTTTTCAAAGAAGCAAATAACTACAGAACAAGAAGAAAAGCTTATTGCTGGGATGGTCTCTGATGGCTTCTGTTCACAGTAGACTACATAGGAAGGACACGGACTACATAGGAAGGACACGGATATCACGGTGTCTTCATTATTATAGAATCAGAGCAAAATGACTCCTCAGAAAACAGCAATCATGAATTTCATGACAGATACGGCATGTTTAGAATGAATCCGTCAGTACTTGAACCTTTTTTTTTTTTTTTAATAAAATGAAAACCCATGTCTTTTAGAAAGAAGTATGAGAAGGAATGCCCACAGATGCATCCTGCTGTTGGGAATGCATCTCTCCAAAATTCGATGTACAAAGGTTGTCACATTTAACTTTCAACAGTTTTGACTTTCTTTTTGCACTCCCGGTTTAGGAACACAGATTTTGACATTTTTCAGGAATTATTTGAAATTTCATTCAGTTTGAACAACAAATAACAAGTATTCTTTGATGTGGGCAGAAAAAAATTTGTCTTTTTCAACCAAATTATAAAACATAATCGTCAGTAAAGTGCATTTCATATAAAAGTACCAATTAGGAGAGTAATTTAAAGTGCAATACATAAGGTACTTTAACTAGTGCAAAGGTGCTAAATATATATATATGATATGTGCCATGTCCAAATAAAGCAGGATTTTATCTTCCCCTAAGCCAGAGAGAATAAGAGATTCATACTTCCCCACTTTAATCCTTTGTGGGTATGTGTACTTGGGGTGTGTGTGTGTGTGTGTGTGTGTGCGTGCGCGTGCGCGCTCCTGTCTATGTTTATAACTGCCTAATGATCTGGGCAAATGCCTGAAACTGGTTTCCTAGAATCTGAAACCTTTAAACACTGAAATAAGTACACCATCTCCACTTCAAAGTAGCATTAGGCTTGTAACAACGGTTGAGCGATTTCAGCCTGCATGTTTGGTAAGGCAGGTATTTGACTGCGAAGTAAATGTTTAATGAAAATTACAAAAAATACAATCACCAAAATGCTGCCGAGAGACACCCCTAGGAAATAAGCATAGGGCTCCTCACGCTTGTCTTCTCCGGGCTCCAGGCTGCCATGGACGAGCGTGGGACTCGGTGCGCGAGGACGTGCTCCCGGGCTTGCTGAGCTGAGCAGATCCCGGACACTCTCGAGCGATCCGTTGTGCGGCATGCCTGTGACGTTGAGGAGGTGGCAGAGCAGAGGGTACAGATCTGTGGAGTTCATGGCTTCCTTCGTGAAATTCTTCCTGAAGGCAGGACCGTGGGCTAAAAATATCGGATGCATGTCTGCTAGTGCATTATCGTAACCGTGGTTGCCTACTGGAAAGGTAACACGAATGAATACGTTAGCCCACTGGAGGGCATTAAAAACGAAAATAACTGTTGTACTGTCCAATTCTGAACTTAAATGCAAAGTTTAACTCATTGATCTTTTAAAAGAAAATAATCTTTTAGGAACAATCTCTGCTGCTGTCAACATCATCATTCACTTTAGAAAATGAAAAGTCAAAGTGATGACACATCTTTCTCGCAGGCGAAGCGACCTGGAACAGCAGAGGAGGAGGGGTAACGAGCAAAGCTGAGCCAAGTCAGAGGAAAATGAAAGTGATTTTTTCTTTACTTTTTTTTTTTTGGTGGCAGGTAAGCTAATATTCACTACTTGTTAGGTATCTACTTTGTTCCAATTATGTTTTAAAGATGAAGGGATAAAGGTGCTCTTAGTCATAAAGACAGTAAATTCATCATTACCAACAAAAGGGGACACACAATTAATAAAGAAAACAAAAGACACCCCAAAAATCAAACCCCTAGTGACAGCTATAATCCACTACGGATAAATAAAGGTCAGGACTTTTGGGTAAAATCTTGATACTGGTGGTTCAGATCAAAATACAATTTAGCACTGTGTGCTTGTGCGGCTACAAATAAAGTAAAAGCTTTAGAAGTCTTCTGATTTATCAAGAGATATAAAATTGAAGCATGAAAACATTTTATTTTATTATTATTATTTTTTAAGTAGGCTCCATGCCCAGCATGGAGCCCAATGTGGGGCTTGAACTCACGACCCTGTGATCAAGACCCAAGCTGAGATCAAGAGTCGGACGCTTAACTTACTGAGCCACCCGGACGCCCTACAGGGAACATATTTTGAGAACCACTGCTTTCAGACATCAGGACTTCATTCTCTTGTGGAACTCAGGTTGAGAAGGAATATACTGGCCAACACTTAATTATTTGTGGAAGAAATAATTGTTTCATGTATTTATTTGTTGAAGAAATAATCATGTTGAACATAACATAAATAGGAGCATTATTAGGGCTTTCTATCAAAAATAGGTCTGACCCATCTATTGTGTAATTGTAGTTCACCACACCAAAATTTCAAGAGAGCCCCTCAGATTTACATTAACTGTAAAAGTACAAATCTCAGAGATAGCAGTCCTTTTTTGAGCAACCCCTCTACCATAAGAGCTATCTGCACAGTACATGAGAATCTGAACATATAAAAGCAGCAGTTCTTCTCATGGCCAAAGAAATTTTTTTGAAAGAAATTATTGTTAAGATTGTATTTATTTGACAGAGAGAGAGAGAAAGAGAAAGTGAGAGAGAGCACAAGTGGGGGGAGGGGTAAAGGGAGAGGGAGAAGCAGGCTCCCCGTGGAACAGGCAGCCCGACGCAGGACTCGATCCCAGGACCCTGGGACCGTGATCTGAGCCGAAGGCAGATGCTTCACCGAATGAGCCACCCAGGCACCCCCAAAAGATTATTTTTTAAAGGCTTCCTTAAAACAGCTCCCCTGGTGTGCATAAATACTGGCTTATAGATCATTCTCTGTGTGTAAAACCTGTGTTAAGAGCCAGAAACCAGGCACCCGTATCTGCCACTGTGACTCCCACGTGTACCACGAATGCCATGGTCAGGCAACCGCTTTTCTTTTTGTCAATAAATACGATAGGAACCCAATTCTACCTCCGGGGACATTTCTGTACATCTCCTAGATATATCACGGACCAAGGCTGAAGAAAGCATCCCTGTGTAGTTTCGATACAATGTGGTTCCTTCATTATCCCAGTAACAGAGGAGAAACAAGTCCCCGGGGAGCTGATCAGTCATCGCGTTAACATCTACGTCCACCAACAAAGGCGCAGGCGTGCAAGGTAGTCCACCAGATGGCAGCTCATATGGGGAAAGTGCTAAGAGCTGAGAAGCACCCACGGGATGATGGCAAGGGATTAGGAACAGCTCCTTGGTCCCCCCGATGGCTGGAGGGACAGAAGGGAGGAGGTGGTGTGACCAGAGCCCAAAGGCCAGGACTGCCCAGTAGGAGCTGAGGCTGTAGAGAGAGGAGTTGTCCAGAGGGAGCTGGGATCACAGAGGAAATGAAGTCAACATGAGCGACATCGCCTAAGACAGAGAACGTGTGGGGCAAATACCCTGGCTTCTTCCCAACTCCTGCCTCCCAAACTCCTGCGGGTGTCTTCTACGATTTTGGCCACATCTAACCAGAAACCAGTTGGCAAAGGAGACTGGGAAATTTAGTCTGTAGAAGTCAGTCCCCGGCAATACAAAGCGGGGAGTTAAAGAGCAAATAGGCACATGACGGGCCCATTAAAGATGAGTAAAATCCTGTGGATGGCTTTTCCATTTGACTACCTTGTTAGAAGCTATGTAAGAGAAAAATTACACGTTAAGGATGGCAGAAAGCCCCTTCTTTTGCATGTTTGAACTTCAAATGGGATGTCCAATATATTTAAGATTAATCCGGTGGAAATATCTCCAAAATTTTATCACTAGGTATTAGAAAAATACAGTTTGATATATGATCCTCCATGCCATTTGCACTTCTTTTTTGCAGTGTTTCCAAGGGTTAAAACAAAGGTGGCCTGTATCTGGTAGAGCCAGAAGGGCATAGGAAACTAGAAAGCTAACAACTGCAAATAAAAATAGAGATTACATTATGAAAGTAGAACATAAAACAGATGCAGAAAATCATTCCATTTGTAAATTTCCAATTAGGTTTTTCTCAGGAACATGGTGGCTATAATTAGCCATTGAGGTCACTCTGCATGTCTTTGGTCTGATGACTTCCAGAGAAATGAATGTTTAGGGACTTACCTCTTTTTAAAGTCCCAAGGATCTGTGATTTGCTATTATTGTAGGACGCCAGTTAAGTTATTTGATTCGTAAATACACTGCTGCATTATTACCCACAGCATCCACTCCAACAAACAACAAGCAGAATGGGAAGAAACGGTGCGATATACTCACACAGAAAGTTATCTGACTTATTCTGTAGAATATACCACCCTTCGTCAGCCACGGCGATGATGGGTTGAATTCGATGGTTGTACTTATAATGCCATCTTTCTGGAATCTCTTCTCTTTTGTAAACAGTAAGATTAGGATGGGCATGAGCTAGGGCTGCATAGACTTCGTCCAATTTACCTCAAAGAGGAAGGATACGGAGAGGCACTCAGAACCAGGCATTCACTGTTACAATCAGAGAAACCACCCAGGCAACAGAGGCCAATGAATATGTCTTCCTGAGGTAAACCACCAGCGGGCAGAACATAGGGAAATACAGCCAGATACTTGAAGACTCTTATCCCCTTGAGGAAAGAATCTTGAGGGGGAAACAGAAATGATTCATCTTCTGCGGGACGTAAATTCACTTTACAGAACTGAGAGGACATTATATAGAACTAGAAATCTCTAATGTAAAGACTTAACTACACACACACACACACACACACACACCCAATTGGCTGCACTAAGTAAAATGTTTACTCAAATGAAACGAAGGCTAAGTTCTGATAGTTAGGAGCACAGAGAGAGAATGTCTGACTGGAGGGTGAGGCAGCACTTGAGAAAAGGGCAGACCAGAACACAGCTTCTGAAACGGAAGAGTTCTTTAACACCCTGGAGGTGTGGCAGAAGTACTCCCTGTAACTGCAAATGCAGCGTCTTTAATCCTTTTCTTGTTTTTCAAATCCATTTGTTGGGGCTTCCTCCCTGCCTCGCAACACCCCAACACAGGACACATTCCAATTTTATAAGGAAAATTGAAGAGTTAATGTGATTTCCTCAAACAACAAAAGACTTGTTATTTGTTAAATTTGTTAAAATTTTAAAAGTTTGTTAAAAAGTTTGTGTGCAGATGCACATGTATATTTTAACATTCGCTGTTTCATATGATCCTCTTGATTCCCTTGTGAGGGATATAAGGCAATCTGTTCTCTCATTTGATATCTAGATTAACTCTAGATGGTGATAAAACAGAAGTCAGAAGTCTGAGTCTTGCTCTGCACTTCCTTTGTGATCTGGGGAGGTTAAACTTGAGCTAGTTCACCTGTCTTTAAAACAGAAGTAACACTTAGGTGACAACACTTATGAGGCTTTGAGGAAAGGTTTGTAAGAAGTTCAATGTATTGTTATGACTTCCTCGATTTATAATCAGGGAAAAGAAATCTTCAGCTTGACCCATGCTTTCTCCTTCCTCTACTGCACTGCTTCCCTAATAAGCAGGTCCCACAAAAGGATCCATAGTAGGCTAAATTTAGAGCTTCCATAAAATCACTGTAATTGCATGCAAATTCTGTATGTCTCTTTCCATCTCAATTTTTCTGAGAAAGGAGGCTATAGCTTTCATCATCTTTGGTGGTTCCAAGATGGTTAAATCCATCTGCCATAAATACAGAGAGAACATCAATTTCAAAATTCTTGGGAAAAGTGAAAAATTACATGCTGAGAAAAGAGATTTTGTCTTTTCAGAGTCTAAGGATTAAACCCTAGACTATTACCATGACACAGGCAAGTATATTTTGAAGATACAAAAACAAAAATTCTCCATTCAGTTGCACTGGGCACATCCAGCCCCAGCCCCAGATCACCACTCAGTCAGACTTACCTTCTTTTGGCAAGATGGCCGCTACTGGAGATTGGTCAATCAGGATATAGTGGTCTTTATCCAGATACTGATCAAGTTCTATTATCCTTTCCTCAGAACACTGGGTCATTCCGTGATCACTTGTGATGATTAGGTTCAGAATGTTCCACAACTTGGCCTTTTTCAGCATTTGTATGAGATATCCCAACTTGTTGTCAATATCCGAAATGACAGGCCCCATGAGCGGACTCTCAGGTCCCAAGTGGTGGCCCATATCATCAGGGTCTTCCCAATAAAGAAGACCAAGACTTACGGGCTCTTTTGATGTAAACCATTCAATAATCTTGGCAACTCTATCTTCAAATGACACAGACTCATTGTAAGGCATGTAGTGAGTAGGAAAGCTATTATGTATTTTTACATCAGCTCCAGGCCACATGGCTGCACCACTAGAATGTCCTGCCCTCTGATTTGTGATCCATATTGGCGTCGCTTCTTCCCAAAACTCAGAATCATAAATAGTCATGTTATCCAAGGAGAAAGATTTATTCAGAATAGGATCAAACATGTCATTTGCAACAATCCCATGATTCTCTGCAAAGAGGCCAGTTACCAAAGTATAATGGTTAGGATAGGTCTTTGTGATAAAAATATTAGTAACTTGCTTCACATGAACACCATACTTCATAACATAATGAAAATGGGGTGTTGGCACTCTGTATAAGTAATCCCAACGGAATCCATCAAATGAAACAAGTAGAACCTTTTGCTGGTCTGGTTGGAGAGAAAATGTAACTGAGAATATTAGTGCAGCAAGTACGAAGGACCCCCAGAGGAGTTTTGAAGTCATTTTCAAAGTATTTGATCAGTTCAGTGTAAGACAATCTGTATAAAAAAACACACAGAAGTCAATGGCAATATCTTTTTTTTTTTGGTATACCTTACCCAAAACTGACAGTGATGGTACTTAGTAATCCCAGTCATATAATAAATCACAGCCTGGAAGAATTATGTTGCTCCATCTTAAACAAAAGACCTGGGGCTTCCTGTATAATAAAGCTAAGAAATTTAGTTGCATTTTAGAAACTGTTACTTTCCAAGAATTTATCAAAACATTTCTCAAAGTAATTATTTAAGTAAACTCGCCAAATATCATTTTAAAATATAATTTACTTTTGAGAAAAACAAAAACTTTTCAGAAACTTTTGCAGGGGACCCAGACTTCTGACTTCTGGCCAGTAAAGTTTATATAGTCAAATTAATATCTATGAATGTATTTATCATTATGGTTAGACCAACTACAGGAACCTAGAAACAAGGAAGTACCATTAGCAAATCCAATAATAATGTTTAAAAATATATATATATATTTCTATTTTTCAAAGCCAAAGCCTTATGTTTGGTTCATCATGGTTAGGGATATTATTCAAGAAAGAAAATAGATGAACTTGGTTTTTTGAAGTGACATAAAATTTGTGATACTCAAATATACTTGTGAAATGTAAACTGCATTCATTTATTTCATAATTAAAGCATAGCCTTCTTTAAACTAAAACAGTTTCTGTATGAACAGAAACATAATTCTGCAATTTGGTGTTGACTTTCTGAAAGCTAAAATTCGTCCATATTTCATCTTAGTGATATGTGTGGAAAAGGCACTTGCCGGGATTAGACTCCCTTTGGATCAAGGTTGTTGGTTGGTTCGTTTTCTTTAAATCTGCATATACATCTAAAAAGCTTTTATTCTATTCAAGAAAGCTAACAAAAGGCAATAGGGATAAACAACACGTAGGTAAATTTTGTGAGCTCTCATTGGGCTTGCAAATCAAGCAAGTATTTTTGGTTCTCTCCTTTTCTTGTCCATTCTTGCATGAAGGTATTTGTAAGCCCACCAAAACTTGGATCTATCCACACTTCTGTGCCAAGAAGTCTCTTGAATTCAGCTTTTGACACCTTGCTAATTTGAATATGCTGAAGATATTTCAAACCTCAAAAACAGATCCTGTCTTGCCTCACTTGCTATATTATAGGTATAGGTAAATAAAAACTGCTTGGCGTGCTTGCTTTGCTTTCAGATACAGTGATTTTTAACTATGATTTCACCATACCTAGAACATTACTTAAACTGAAATTGCGTTAGGTATTGGTCTCCAGACAATGGTTCAAAAATTAAATTTAAAAACTATTTTTCAAATGGCAATAATGTTTCCAATTCTGGAAGGAACATTTAAAAATCAGTTCCAATAAGGAACTCCAACTATATTTACTAACATCTGGCTGAGGATGCTGTCTCCTCTCCCTTTTCCCTTCTCCTTCACCTTCCTAACACAAGGTAGGAAAGCTGTTATGAAACAAATATAATTTAAGGCTAAAAAAAAAAATCAACTACATGAAACACCTGATTTTCCTCTAAGTAAATTAAACTGATAAGAACAGATACTACACGTGATCTTAGCCAAAAGGCCGAGAATCCCTCCTCTAAGTAAATTAATTCAGCAACTGTGGTAAGCAGGAAAGAACTCATTTCCTGGACAAAAGAAAATAAACAAAGGCTAAGTGTTGTCTACAGCTTAGGAATGTTTGGTAAGAAGAATCAATATTATCACATCGATGACATAAAGCAATAAAGAGAGAGATGGGGGTGGGGATGAAAGAAATAGCAGATTTCGTTCTTTTCTGCTGCACAAACTGCTGCACAGTGCAGTGGAATCCCTAGTTCTGGGTCCAGATTTCACCGGGCTGCTTTCCAGTTTCTCCACCCCTCCAATCCTTCCCCCACAGGCAGCCTTGGAAATTGAGGGAAGGGGCGCCAAGAAGCGCGGAGAAAGGGCAAGTGAAGGAGGAGTCGGTGTGTTTAGAGAGAACGATGTAGTGCCCCATCTTTCCCCCTGGGATTCCAACCTAGTCACTGGGCAGGGTCGGGGCGTTGAATACGTTCGCAATTCGCAGACCTCCCGCCCACCGAGGCCGGCAGGTGTCCCCACGTGGGCTGTGTGCGTGTGCAGAGGAAAGGGGGGGGGGTCTGAGGGGACAACAGGAGCCGTGTGGGTCCCCAGGAGGGAAGCAGCCCACTCCCCTGGACTCTTACCCTCGCAGCGATCCGGACGGTCCGCATGAGCTTGGGACAAGAGGACGGAGGGTCAGGAGGGGGGGTCCCTCACGCAGACCCGGGGGCAATAGCGGGGAGGTAGCAGAAGCCAGGATCGCCCGTTGAACTTGCAGCGGCTCACCTGCACGCAGCCTCGGCGCGGAGCACCTGACCAGCACCGCCTCCCGGCCGCAGGTCCCGCCTCTTGCCTCCTATTGGCTGGGGTAGGACGGTGCCCTCCGCTGGACCTGCCCAACCAAAGCCGGGCTCTAGGAGTCGCTGCACCCCCTGCCAATCAGCGGGCCCGGCGGGGCGGGCGCTGCCTGCGTCTGGAGGGTGGAGGGGGCACAGCCTGCGGGAGCAGAGGATCGCCGGGAGGCCCCAGGGGTCGCGGAGGCCAACATGGCCGCTGCTGGGTCTTCGCTGAGGTCCCCTGTCTGCCTGGTCACACATCCTCCTGCGGTGTGGCCTTTTCTTGCCGGGCAGTTACGTTGTCGTCGGCGATGTAGAACGATTATAAAGCCCTACCCCAGTGGTTTGTCAACACTCACTGTTGTGGTTGAAAGTACTTTTATTTTCTTATCTGATCTCTCAAGGTTTTTTTGTTACTCTGTTTTTTTCTTATCAAAAATTGGTGACCCCATACCCTGGACTTTGCTCTGAGGAACATTTGAACGCCCCAGAAAGTCGACGGGACAATGACATTTTAACTCTTTATTAGCTGGTATGACCTGCTTTACCTCAGAAAAATCTGATTTCGAAGGGTTTAATTTGGTCAGTTCTGCAGCCCCAATGTTGCAGGTTTTTGCAACATAAGCACCAGGTTTTTGCAGTGTAAGGTCTCAGTGGTACCTGAAACCGCTCGAAATCAACCACGCCAGGTTCAGGAGTGGGTTAATCTGCCCAGGGGTGGAGGCTGACCAGCTACTCTGATGGTTTCATCCAGACTGGAGACTCGGCTTCTAGCTTTGTTTCCAAACACACAGTCAGACTACAAACATCAGGTCTCATTTCCTCTCTCAGGAAGTCTTCTGGTTTGTTAGGGGCCCTGTTTGTGTGTGGGCAAGGGCATGGTTTGTCAATTTGATCTCAACTATATTTACCATAAGTTGTAACAATGACCTTGAGCTTGCTGGAAGGGTCCCCAGGCCTAATTCTGACCACCCTGCAATGGAAAATAATATGTGCCTGGCTGTCACAATCTAAGTTTAAACATCTAGTTAGCCCATAAAATAGAGCAAAGCCAGTGGCTGCGGTTCCTCCCTGGAGCTCCTGCCCCCCAGCTCCCTGTCTAGTGTACTGGAACTGTAAAATGAATAGACATCCTTGCTGATATTTAAACAAGGCAAACATTTTGGTCATTTTTTTTCTCTTTCCCTCAACTTCTTGTGGAAGGACAGCCCCTACCCCAATCGCTCCCTTCTGATTGCATCGAACATCCCAAAGGGCATCTGGGCACTCTTCCATGACCTTTTATTTGTAGTAACCTGAATTTATGGTTCTCCACAGGTGGGGTGGGGATTAGAGAGGCTGGTTTCTGTTTTTAGCCAGACCCAGCGACAGTGAAGTTGTACAGTTTGTTCCAAGTTCCTTAAGCCCTGTGCTTTGAAGTTGCCCAAGCTTGGAACGGGGTGGTCCAATATTATAAGCCCTTGTCTCCGCCCCCCCCTCACTGCCCCAACCAATAGGCCAACCCTGTGTTTTCCCAGACACTCAAAGAACAGTGCATGCTGACTAATGAGCAGGGGGAGTGAAGACCAGACTTTTATCTGGGTCACTGAACGATTTTGGACTCTGTTCAGGTGATGACACTTGGCCTTACTCTGCAAACTTTTTATGGAATGCGTGATTGTGTTCACCAGCTACCCCAGTGATGTAGGCATGGTACAGCTGTTCCCTACGGCACACGATACGGAAAATGACTCAGGAGGAGCTCAGCGAGGGCCAGAGACTCTTCCCAGATCTCCATATGACAACATGTGGTGTTCGACTGATAGGCTTGTTGTATATCTCATGTCAGTAATGGGGGGAAAACAATCGGGCTTGAATAGTATAAATAGAGGAATGATTGTAAAAAAAAAAGGGAATTCCTGCTTACATCTGTACCAGGTCTCCTGCCCTGTTGTCTCAACTTCTGTCCTGTTGTAACAACTACTTAGGACATCATGGTGGCATAAGCCGGAACCTGTTACTGACTGTTATTGATGGACTATTCCTTTATTTTATGTTATTGAGTTAAGGTAATCATCTTCAAGCTAGTAATATGTTTGTGAGTAATGGAGTACGAGAAGAATCAACTTCTTTCATGAGTTTTGGAGTGCGAAGGGGGTCCCTCTGCCTACCTAAGGAAGTCTGATAGGGGTTTGAGGGCTGGATTATTTTCTTCCTCAGGAGCTGGAAGAGGCTTGTGTGAAAGCTGAAATGTGAAGTGTACTTTATGAAGAAAATAGCCAAGACTGGCTCTGCCACAGAAGTTTTGTTTTCAAAACTAGTGTCTGTCCCATGGCAGGGGAAATGAACAAATTATTTTGCAATGCCTGTAAGGTTGCGATACGTTATACCACAAAAACTACCAAACTAAAACAAAGTCTATCTCATGATCCTTTATAGACCAGTCTGCAAAATGTGGGTCTCACATATTCAATAGCCATAGGTTAGGAACCGTTGGGACTCTGGTTCTGGACTGACCTTGATTCTTGATAAAAAGTAGGTCTTCACTAATTTGGACTTACTAACAGAAGTTCAGCCTGATGAATAAAAAGTTGAATTATAGATTATTCAAGACTTAGTCCAAGTAGTTTATAGCTGTTAGTAATTTAGGCTGCTAATGATATATTTGTACCTATTAAAACTATTTTTTCACACAATTATTATATTTTTTTCCTCAGAAAACTTTATGTAAGCCAAATATAACCTTCTAAAGTTCTTTGTATTCTTGTATTTCGTAAATTCTGTTTATAGTGTATCATTTTCGTAGGGCTACTGTAACAAACTATGACAAACTAGGTGGCTGACAACAACAGGAATTCATTTTCTCACAGTTTTGGAGACTAGAAGTCTGACATTAAGGTGTTGGCAGGGCCACACTCCCTCCAGAGGCTCTAAGACTCTTTCCTTGTCTCTTCCAGCTTCTGGTGGTTTCTGATGTTCCTCGGCTTGTTGCAGCCAGCTCCATCCATTGCCTCCATGGTCACGTGGTGGTCTCCTCTGTGTCTTCATATGGCCTCATATAATGACACCAGCCATTGGAATTAAGGCCCACTTTAATCCAGGAGGACCTCATCTAAACAAATCTAATTGCATCTGCAAAGATCCTATTTTCCAATAAGGTCACATTCTGAGGTTCCAGGTGAATGCAAATTTGAGGGAGACATATTCAACCAGTATATGTAGCTAGCAGAATGTTTAATTTTTTTTCAGAATGTTTAATTTTATAGCTCAGCCTAGATCAAAAGTTGATGAAAAATTATGAAAATGGCTCAGATCAAGGAAACTGACAACATCTAGTGCTGAGGAGGATGCCAAGGAACTGCAACTATCATATGTTGCTGGCGGGAATGATATGGCCCCTTTACAAAATGGTTTGGAAGTGTCTTACAAAGTTAAATATTCATGTATCATGTAAGCCAGGAATTCCACTCACGGGTATTTAGACAAGAGAAATGAAGAAGATGACCTCTCAAAACTTATAAGCAAATTTTATTAGCAGCTTTATTCATAACCATTAAAAACTAGAAACAACCCAAATGTCCCTGAACTGTGAATAGATAAACAAATTGTGGTCTATCCAAAAGTGGAATACTGTTCATTGCTAAGAAGGAATGAAGTAGTGATACATACAATCACATGGATGAGTCTCAAAAGCATTTTGTTAAGTGAAAGAAGCCAAATACACATTGGCTATTTCCTGTTTGATTGCATTTATATGACCTTCTAGAAAAGACAAAACGATAAGGACAGAAATCAGATTGATGGTAAAGGGAGGGCATTGGCTACAAAGGGGCACAAGGGAACTTTCTGATATGAGGGAATTTTGATTGTGATGGTGTCTCTCTGATCGTCTAAGTTTGTCAAAATTCAGAGAACGATACACCTGAAAATATTTCATTCTACCATATGTAAATTTTACCTCAAGAAACAATAGTAGCAAAAAATAAGTCCTAATCTGTGATCACCCGCCCAAACGTTCCTGAATCAGGCCTAGTGGTGTTTGTTTCTTCTTGGTCACTTTTTGGTGTGTCACAGAGTCTATTAGCTCAGTCTGCAGGAGAGCAGAACTTGCAAGTGTAGGAATCCCCTGGGGCCCGGCTCTGCTGGTTTTCATGTTCTCTCACCTTATGGAGTGACTTCTGGGAATTACTCAGCAAAGAAAGAATGATTATTTTCTAGGCTGGGACTGAATGTCATCTGTTGAATAACTCCATCAGTCGTGGATGTACTCATGCAGGCAGAGGGACACTTGTCTTTTGGTCTCTGATTGGAGGCCTATTTTGAAAGACACACTCTCAGTACAAAACTGCACATGTGTTCGTGGCGCGGGGGGTGAACACACTTAGTCACAGCCACGCCCTCCGGTCTTCCTGAAGAATACAGCCAGAGGAAGCCTCAGAGCACTTAGCGTAACCTCACCATTTACTTGGAAAAGTACTGGCTTCTCATGGGTATTACAATTCTGCCAATTTACTGTGAGTGTGGGAGGACCTAAAATATATTGTCTTCCTCCCAGATCAAAAAGACATTTCTTTCCACTCTAGGTATTGTTACATTTAAAATGTACATGTAGACATCCTTTGCAACTAATATGTTGCTTGAGGGTACAATGGAGCCTTTGATAAGTATTACACTTTTTTAAAAAAGATTTTATTTATTTATTTGAGAGAGAGAGAGAGAGAGCACACAAGCAGGGGGAGGGGCTGAGGGAGAGGGAGAAGCAGGCTCCCCGCTGAGCAGGGAGCCAGATGCAATGCGGGACCCCATCCCCGGACTCTGGGATCATGATCTGAGCCAAAGGCAGTTGCTTAATCGACTGAGCCACCCAGGCGCCCCAAGTATTACACTTTACTAAGAGGCAAAGCGGGTACTGATTGCTTCATAGCTCTATGGTTTTTCTCGGAGGGCAGGGTGGGAAAAATCAGGGGAGGCTTCTCCCTGCCCCTTTCCTGCATGGCTCCAATGTCATAATCAGAAATTCATCTCTCTGCCTTAGGGCTTTTTTCCCAGGAACCATGTCAGATCCACCTCTATTAGCCATTTACTTACACATGTGTGTGACTAAGTCTCTCAGAATCACTCAAAGCGGCATATTTTGCTGGAGAGAAAGGCCAAGAGGAATGGATCAGTAGGTTGGGCATTTTCTCTTGAGAGATGAGTAAATAGACCAGCACTTAGAGCAAGGTGAAAACAAAAAAAGAAAGTAAGGGGAGCCAACCCAAAGCTGACATCTCTCATAACTTGCTTAAGGCAAACTCTGCTCATTAAGCAGCAGATCACTGAAAGGAGGTATAAAGTCACAGGTGACAAAGGGAACATTGGGTTTATGGAGGTGCTTCATGTTTTTCCTTCACTTTTTGGAATAGCCTTTGGTCTAGAGAATTCGTAGTAAATGTCAAGATTCATCAGAAAACTCAACATCTCATGAATTTCCTCATATAAAATCCTTGAGAGCTTTGCTACTCTTCAAGTCACTTTCATCTTTATTCATTTATACCTGTTGTCACCTGTTGTCCAATTTCACAAAGGATTCCATCCCCACCTCATCTGAGTGTGAGCCACCTGCTGGCCTCGTTCCTTCTCTGCTCTCTAATGGTGACCCTGTTTCATAGGAGGATCCATCCAGTCAGTGTGAATGGAGTTTTGCTGATTTACTCATCTATTCTTGTTTAGAACGAAAGATGTATGCACGTTTGGATTCATCACTGGTCAGAGTGAGCTCTGCTCACGGTAGTGGGGCACAGTAAACTTGTTGACCCATCTATATACAGATTCAACCTACTATTTTTTAAATAACAGCTATTGAGCTATAATCCACATAACATGAAATTCACCCATTTAAAGTACAAAATTCAATGTTAACCGCCATATAAGGTCTCCTTGGCCTGCTTTAACCAAGTGATGTCACTAAAAATGATCGTTCTATGGAATTAACCAAATATTCCTTCACAGGACATGAATAGAATGATGAGACCCTTTTACCTTTGTATAGTGCTTAATAGTTTTTGATGTATGTTTTGAACACCTTCACCAACGTTGTTCAGTTCGCTTCTCATGGCCGCTCTCTTATGTTCAGTGGGAACGAGTGACTTAACCAAAGCTACATATTTAAACATTTGAATACAGGGCAAAATATAATAATTTCTAGAAGAGAAGAACAAACAGAAGTAATAGAGAAATACATAGGACTGAGAAATTAGCTCTGACTGAAGAAGACATTGGGATTTCATGGTGGTAGTAGACATGGAGAGGCTTGAAAGACAGGTGGGATTTCAACAGAATAGATAGAACAGAGAAGACTGTAAGCAAAATCATGAAGGGGGAAAGTCCAGGTTATGGGGGTAGCTAATAGAGACCCCCCATGCTAAAAGATCTTGGAAACTGAACTAGGAGTTTGGAGTTGTCCTTGTGGACAGTGGGGGGCAGTTGAAGGTTTCTGTGGGAGGGCACAGTGTGACCAAAGCAGTGAAAATCATGTTTGAATCACCAGTGGTGCTAGGTGGCCCAGGGGCCCAGCAAGCTGACATTGAACTAATGTCACGTTTAATTGACATTGAAATTGACATTGCTTCTTTAACGAATTCATTTGGCAGGAATTGCCAGTTCTCCTGCCATGGCTCAGGCCAACCCATTCTTTGGACTCTCTACTGAAAAATGTAAAGGACTTTGGCTTTTCATTGAGTACGCATTAGGAATCAATGTACTTTTCTTTTCTTGCTTTTTCTTGGTGACACCTATTGGCCGTTTCTAGTGTACTGTGTGGCATAGGCTGTCATGTCATGTTTTCAGTGCCACCCCAATTTTAGGATGTGAACCTGTCATTAAATCACAGCCTTGTGCGTCAGAAGAAATAGGCACGTCAGCACAAATGGATGTATGCTTTCCAGTCGTTTGTGGAAGCAACTTCATTGTCATATGCTGTCAGTTTGTTTGCACATTTTTATTAATCATAAAGTCAATAGAAAAGGAGATGGTGTATAAGGCAAGGAGAAAAGTAGGAGGGACATTTTCAAAGTTGCCAGGTACTATAGCCTCATTGAAAAAAAAAGCCAAGTCCACTAGGCAGCTGTATGTAGGACTAGGAGGAATTATAGAAGAGATGGGGATTGTGGGATAGTTATAAAGCTGGAATAATGGTCACCCACACAGGAGGGCAAGTGGGCATGAAACGAGGTAAATAACAATATTACTAAAATTATAATAACAATATCTATTGTTTAGTGGGAACCAGATACCAGGCGCTGTGTCAAGCAACACCATGGCCTTGTGAAAGGCAAATAAGTCTTTTCTTATGCCAGCTCAGGAAAAGGGATCTTGGGGATGCTGAGTAACTCATTTAAGATCACGCAACTAGGAAGTGGCAGAACCAGGCTATAAGTTCAGCTCAGTAAGACCCGAAAGTGTGGACATGAGAGAGATATTCTGGGGACAGACTTGGTCTTCAGACTGACAAGACCTTAGCTCTGTAGGAACCACGCCCAGGTGCTTGCTGACAACGGGTCTGTGGTCTTCACATCGGAGTTGGGGATTCTGGATTTCCTCCTCGGCCTGGAGGTCTTCTGTGGAATGAATCTAAGGGGAGTAGAGCACAGGGGAGGAGTGCCAGGGCCCAGGCCCCCATCTATGGAAGGAGGATTTGGTATTTCACAGGCCAGTTGAATAACTCAGTTCCATTATCAGGTGATACGGAAACAGGGAGATCTCACAGTCTCTTCTTCAACAGCCAGCACACAGACACTGTGTAAGAGGGTAAGCAAATGGGACTGGAGTGGTTCCCCAGAGAGGAGCCATCTTTAGAATTGAAATGACATTGGGTTAAGGATGGTCACTTTATATTGAAATAAAAGACAGAGTAGGAGTTCAAAAACCTTGGTGTCTAATCTAATGGAATTCAGCCCACCAAGATTTATCCAGTTACTGTGGAACATCAGCACCAGAGACTAATGCTAAGCCCTCAAATGAGGAGAAAAGCAGTTTGTCCTTACCAGAATTTATATCTATACTAGTTAAGAATCAGTATCTCCATCAAAAGGCATCTGAATGTCTAATCTATCAACATGGTATCCTGCAACATTTCCTCAGGTGAGGGACTAATTTTACTGCAAAGGAGGTGCAGCAGGGGTCACAGAACTCACCAGTTTCACCATATATCCCATTAGCCAGAAGTGACTGGCTCAGTTGAAAAGCACAGTGGCCTCTTAGAGAAGATACCATGAGGGTTAGAGTTTAGTCCTCTGTTTTGGTGTATACGTACTAAAATAAAGGCAATATATGGTGCTATATCCTCAATTGTTAGAGTTCATAGGTCTGGAAACCAAGGTGCGGAAGTAGGAGTGGTCCCTATACTTTTGATCCCACTGACCCATTTGTGGAATTTACTCTTCCCCTTTTCATAACTTCAGGTGCTGCTAGGTTAAAGATCTCAGTTCCCAGGAGGGGATAAGCCTAGACTAGCAGAGAAATGAAGGGTTCTACTAAATTTGCAGCTATGTCACCATCTGGCCACTTTGGGCTTATACCAGTGGATCAGAAGGGAGTTACGTTAATGGGGGAATAGGTGACTGATTATCTTGAGGGGGGAGATTTGATACCATATAATAGGGACAGGGTGGGGTATGCTTAGCTTCTCAATTTTCTATCTATTTAATCCTTCTTTTTACTGAGATATTTCCTTCTGATTTTCCATTTGACTGATTCATTCTTTAGCTGCATCTATTCTGTTCTTTATCCCATTTTTGTGTATTTTTTTCCAGCTATTATACTTTACATATTTCCATTTTTAATAATTTCCATTTTTAATAACCTAATAACAAGAAATTATTAGGTTAAAGATCTCAGTTCCCAGGAGGGGATAAGCTAGGTTAATTAGGTTTAATTAGCAATATATTGCTTTATTTTTTTTAAGAATATTTATCATGTTTACATAACATTCTTGATCCACCTCTTCAATATTTTTGCTTCAGATGAAACCTCTTAAAGATTTCTGTCCTTTTTTGAGTTTGAAGCAATTGTATTCCCTAAGTACATGATAATTTTGGACTTCAAATTTGGGTTTCTCTGTATGCTAATAAGGAATGGGAAAGAACTGAAAGCCAGGCTCTAACCTAATCTAAATCAATCCTGATGTGTTTGAGGATCAGAGAGAATCTGAGCCCAAGGGCAGATGCTTTTTCTTATAAACCATACTTCAAAGTTCTCAAATTTTTATTTACAGATCTTTCTACCATCCGGAAAAATATTTTGTGCATGATGTAAAATAGGGATCCAAGTTGGTGTCTCTTTTTGTTTTCATGTGGAGAGCCACCACTTCTTCCAATACCATTTGTTGAAAAGTATTCCCTTTGCCTTTGAAGTTCTTTGGTTCCTTTGTCAAAAACTATTTACCATATACATACCGATTTCTGGATACTCTCTTCTGGCCTATTGATCTGTCTGTCTATCCTTGTCCCATTACTACACTGACCTGGTTACCAGAGCTTTATAATAAATCTGGAGGTAGGTAGTGAGTCCTCTAACGTTGTTCTTCTTTTTCAAAATTGTTTCTAGTTCCTTTGCTTTTCATATAAAGTTTAAGAGCAGCTCATCTATTTCTACAGAAATGCTGGCCTAGATTGTAATTAAGATTACATCAAATCTATAAGTAATTTAAGAAAATTTAACTTAACAATATTAAGTATTCCAACCTATGAAGGTAGTAAATACCCCCCAAGTTTCAAAATGAGCAAACTGAGGTTTACAAGAGCCTAAGTGACTTGCCCAAAGCAGCAGAAACTTTCATCTATTTACACCTAACTGACTCACCAGAATGGCCTACATTCTTACTTCCTCCTGCAAATCATATTGACTGCTACCTCATGGCTACCCCATGGCCTTGTAAACCTTGTTGGCTACTATTCCCGTCTAACATTTCTGCTTCTGCTAGGTGATTCATAGGGTCAGCTCTGTTTTTTTGCAGTATCAATTTTTGCCAGTAGTCCTTGTTGTCATAATTAAGTAATTTAAGAAAAAATATAAATTCTGACCTAGTAAGTAAGTCTATTTTTAAAGAATTTATCCTGTTGGGGACACCGGGGTGGCTCAGTTGGTTAAGCGGCCTGACTTGATTTCAGCTCAGGTCATGATCTCAGGGTGGTGGGATCCAGCCCTACACTGGGCTCCATGCCCATTGGGCAGTCTGCTTGAGATTCTGTTTTTCCTTCTCCCTTGGCCCCTCCCCCTGCTCATTCTTACATGCTCTCTCTCTCTCTCTAAAATAAATAAATAAAATATTAAAAAAAAAGAATTTATCCTGTCAGAGATGGGGACAAAGATTTTGGCATGATGATATTCACCAAAATCTTAGTACTAATACTCCCCAATGAGAAATGATCTAAGTATCTCCTAAAAAGAAATAATTGAGAACATTTTGATATTTTCATATGATGGCTACTATTCAGCCATTAAAAAGCATATTTTTGAAGAATATTTAATAGTAAGGGAAAATTATTTTTTTAAAGATTTTATTTATTTATTTATTTATTTATTTATTTATTTATTTATTTGAGAGGGAACATAAGGAGGGGGAATAGGAGAGGGAGAAGCAGGCTTCCTGCTGAGCAGGGAGCCCTGCACGGGGCTGGATACCAGGACCCTGGGATTATGACCTGAGCCGAAGGCAGATGCTTCACTGACTGAGCCACCAAGTTGTCCCAATAAGGGAAAATTCTTATGCAAAAGGGAACAGCAGTTTAGAAAACTGTTTATACAGAAGGATCCTGATATTTATAGTATATTCCTGGTTTTCCAACTACCCATTGCTGAACTTCCTTCAGTCTTTGTTATTATTTGGGGACATATTTCCACTATCACCTTGGTTCTCTGTGTGAGGCACTCGTGGCAAAGTTGACAAGTGACACTGCCTTCTCAGTCCCCCAACCCTAGTGACTTCATTACCAGGCAATTCCATTTCCCCACTGTCCTCCCCACCAACTGTGCTTTCCCAGACACAACTCTTTGTGTCCTGCACCAGCCCGGGTGGTGTTCCAAACTAGGAGCTCCTAGAAGTCGGTGAGGGCAAACTGCCAAAATCCAAAGCAAAGCATGTCCTTTTGGGAATTGGCTTGATTTGCATATGTAATCCCTTCTCTAGTAGAGGGACTAGCAAAATAACAATATTCTCTCTCTCTCAGAACAGTTCAATCCTGGAGGCTCAAGTCATCTCCCAAAGTCCTGCCAGAACTCTGACCCCATACTCTGCCCTTTATGTGCTCTTCTCTCTTGCTTGCATGATGCACTTTATGCTGCTATGGACTCTGTGAGGAACAATTTTGCCATCTCTCATGATTAAGGGCATTTCATGACATTTAATTTCCTCTATGGGATCATAGCATTATTGGGTAGAACACACAGTGATGTGTTTTGTACCCCAGAGCTGTCCATATAAATTTTTATAAATGATATTAGATGAATCCCCTGGCACTCTAGATTAATGGTTGTGTCACTCTCCTGGGAGCACTGTTTATATTCATATGATGAGTTATCTTCCTTTATATAAAACTGGGCAGAAAACAAAATAAACAGGACCAACCTTACTTCAGGATTGTCCTATCTTCTATTCATTTGTCCATAATTTCCCTGAGAAATTTCACGATGTGGTACATTAGACTCACTATCTAATGTTGGTCCACTGGAGTTAGAGAGGAGAGGGCTGCACACCTGGAGGAAGATAGAAATGAAATCAGGAGGTCAGGGATGCTCACACACTCACACTTGAAAAGAGAGGAGTTAGCCGTGCCATCACTGGCTCAGTAAAATACAGGAAACCCTATGGGTATTACCTGACAAACAGTAAGTAGAGATTGGTGAACATGAGTGTGCGTATCTGAATTGAACACCATGTGAGGGGAAGTGGATTGCTACTACACTTTCCCTATAGCTCTTGGACAGGTTGTGAACATGGCTGTTCTTAAGAAAAAACACAGCTGCAGCATACACTCATGGACTGGCCATGGAGAATCCCCAAGGTGACCTGGATGTGGTTCCCTTCCTACATTCCATCCCTGTCCCTCCATACTGATAGTATTCCAGAACCTGGAAAACATGACTTGCTGTGGGACTTGCTTGACAAAATCCCCCTGGAGGAAGCTACTCATCGATTTACTAATGGCCGAGTCTGTATCAAACATTTACTTCACTTACTTAAATCACTTCCTCCTGTTAATTTCTTTAGTTCTCAGTGACCTGGCTCCTATTATGATTCTCCATTTTATACATGAAGAAACTGGCCCAGAGATATTAAACAACTTGCCTGGTTCACACAGCTAGGTGTTGTCAGAGCTGGGATTTGACCCTTGGAAGTTTGGTTCTAAAGTGCACACTTTTAACTCTATCCTGCCTCTAGTATATCCTATGATGCTAATAAAACAAAGATGATTTTTAAAGCAATTCATTAGCTTGCATTTTCAAGCCACCACTTTGGCATTTCCTTTAAGTCTATTTAGAGTTGATGTTTTTCCTTCCTTCCTTCCTTCCTTCCTTCCTTCCTTCCTTCCTTCCTTCCTTCCTTCCTTCCTTCCCTTCCTTCCTTCCCTTCCTTCCTTCCCTCCCTTCCTTCCCTCCCTCCCTCCTTCTTTCCTTCCTTCCTTCCTTCCTTCCCTTCTTCCTTCCCTCCCTACCTCCTTCTTTCCTTCCTTCCCTCCTCCCTCCCTCTCTTCCCTTTCCTTCCCTTCCCTTTCTCCTTTGCTTTCTTTTCTTTCCTTGAAAGGATTCCTTCTCAACCTATCAGAAACATGGGGATGAATTTAGGAATCTCATAGCTTCACTGGTACATGTTTAACTCAGACTTATTACTTAAGGCAAAAAACTAAATACACAAAAGAGCAAGATATATCTTCTGTTGTCAAGCCATGCAATCTAGTGAAAAGAAAAATCAAGAAAAAATAACCTCAACCCCTTCTATAACATTGCTCCCAGGTCTTGGACAAGCATGGTGCTTCCAGAAAGGAATAATATTCATAGCTATAGATGAAATTGTGGAGGTGAGGAATCTAGTCTGGGCACTTCTCTGTCTACCCTTTGCCTGGCTACCTCCTTCAAATTTTTAAAGACCAAATTCATGAGTGCCTTCCTGCAGGCAGCCTCCGCCACCCTCAGCCCTGCCTGGTTGCACACCTCTCCCTCAGGCTCCCAGAGCGCCCTGCACACCTCAGCTATTGCACTTATAAGTGTCGGTTAATGTGCCAGGTAGCCAACACTGGGCCTGACAAGTCCTATGGGGCCAATAACCTCTCAATAAAAGTTGACTGAACTCATGACGAAGTGAGTAAGTGATGAGGAGAGTGTTGAGTTGCCTTGTTGGGTTCTCATCTTTGGTGTCCTTTGAAATCAAGGACTGTGCTCCCTTCATAGCATCGGGCCTGACACATCAGTCTTGTTCGATGTTCTGAACTAACTGTTCTTTACTACTTGAGGATGAGACTGTTCATCAGGGGAACAAGGCCTGTGTCCGAATGGTCTGCCACACCTGGTAGCCACATACTCACAGCAGCATTTCTACACACTCATTTTATTTTTAGTGGAAATATCTGGAGTGTTTCCAAGCAGAGAGGTTGGCATGCTTAACAGAATGAATATAGAAAGAACAACTTATGTTTGGCTGATGCACAGCGCAACTAATGCTGTGTGGATTTCGTATGGGAAGTCGTGGGAGGGAGAGGACGGAGACAGTTGTGGAAAGCTCTAGAAGGCAGCCAGGCCAAGCAGTTTGTCCTGTAGGCAAAGGGAGACCATGGAAGGCTTTTGGGTTGTCAAATAACAAGAATACAGATTTACTAGAAGAGATATTTTTGTAAAAGAAGTTTAAATGAGTCTATTATCTGTTTGAAATGTATCAATGTATTAAGTCCCTGGATTTGGGACTTTATTGGAAACCACAGCTTAGTTTACTAAGTAATATCTCAGTGTCTGCCACATGGTAGGAACTCAATAAATATAAATGTATGATGACATCAGAAAATTAGTCACCGCAAAAAATAAATTCAAGGAATAATACTACAAGTGTTTGCAGATCAAAAGCATAGAGCAAATAGAAAATGTAAGCTTAATTTAATGATCCGAAGATGAATAGATTAGTGATCTATCAGGTCAGGAAAAGAAGGATTCAATAGAACAGGGGTCTGCAAATGTTTGTTGTAAAGAGCAAATTGTAAATGGTCTGTTGTATTTGTTTGGGTTTTTTTTGTTTTCTTTTTTAACAATCATTTCAAAATGTAAAAACATTCTTAGCCCAATGGCTGTGGCCTATGACCTCTGTTCTAGGGATTTGGGCCCCTAATAAAATTATTCCTGACCCCTTTTCTTTACATCATTACCAATGTTCTTTTTA
Source organism: Neomonachus schauinslandi (assembly GCF_002201575.2). NCBI lineage: Eukaryota > Metazoa > Chordata > Mammalia > Carnivora > Phocidae > Neomonachus > Neomonachus schauinslandi. Next base: position 104,314,124 of record NC_058410.1, on the reverse strand, counting down.
TTTATAGGTCACAGTAAATTCAAATTTTGATATTAACCATTTAATTTTGCTAAAACTCAATATTAGTAACCTCACGAAAACCTAAATAAATAGTTAACCTCAGGGATAGAATCTCAAGTAGGAAACAAAGAAACAAGAGAAATGTCAGTCTTTTCAAGGTCTTTGTAAAGAAGGGGGAGGAGATAGGGGAGGCAAGGGAAAAGAAAAAGCAGCAGTAGAAACAAAAAAACCAGATTAACCCAGGGCTATTTACTAAGAGCTCCTGACTGTTTATTTAAAAAAGAAAACAAGGTATTATTCTTCCAGGTTGAATTTTGACCTAGATTTGAATACTGCCAAATCAGCCCCATTTCTTAGAATCATAGAACATATTTGCACAGGAACCTGTTTTTAAAATGAGATACTTTTAACTCTATTGTGTAAAATCAGCTCTGATCAAAGGGGAACCACAAGAGTCTATACATTCCACAACTTACTTCATAAGAATAGTAAATCAAAAAATGGAACCTACTCCTTGTCATAGCCTTCTTATAAGGAAGTAGGTTTACCGACCTCAACTTTTTGGAAGATGCTTTGGGCAAGACAGAAAGTATTTTTTGCTAATGACCTTGATGTCCCTTCTTGGATTGGCTGTTTAAAGAAACTAAATAAGCAACCTGATGGGCTGTGTCTCATCAACACATTGATTGACACTGTGGAGACATCAAGACATCAAAGCATTGCGGAGCTGGGCCCTTCCCTCATCCTGTTTTGAATGTCCTGATATAATTTCTCGATTTGGTTGACCCTTCAGATAGTGTTGATGCTTTGGAGTTTCTCTGGCCCGAAGACCAAAACAAACAAGGAACGAGACAGTGAAATGATCCAGAAGAAGGACGTCTTCAGGAAGAGGGATGACTGTGTCTGTGAGTGGGTTCAAGTTTCAAGGCCCTCCCCGGGTTCTCGGTTAGGTTCAAAAAGTCTTGAGAGGAGTGCAGATGGAATTTCTGCAAGCGTACAGCCTGAAGGACAGACTTTCATAATCACGAGGCATGGGGAAGAAAAGAGTACAGAAGAAGTGTTCAGAGAAAAGAAGCATCACCCTGCTTACAGTCTCCTCCATGCTCCATACTAAATTCACTGTCAGGGAGCTGGGTGGCTCAGTCGGTTAAGCGTCGGACTTTTGGCTTTGGCTTAGGTCATGATTTCAGGGTTGTGAGATCAAGCCCTGCATTGGGGAGTCAGCTTGAGATTCTCCCTCTCCTTCTGCGCCTCCCCTCGCTCTCTCTCGCTCTCTCTCTCTCTAAAATACATAAATAAATCTTAAACAAAAACAAAACCTCACTTGTCAGAGGCTGGTGATTCCAAGCCTTTCCTTTTCACGAGTGGCTCACACGCGGTTTTTGTGTCAATCCGTCTGTGCTGCTGCCCTCTTGCTCAGTGAAGAGACTGAATTTTATTTTAATTTTTTTTTAAGATTTTATTTATTTATTTGACAGAGAGATAGAGAGCACAAGTAGGCAGAGTGGCAGGCAGAGGGAGAGGGAAAAGCAGGCTCTCCACTGAGCAGGGAGCCGGACGTGGGGCTCGATCCCAGGACCCCAGGATCATGACCCGAGCCGAAGGCAGACGCTTAACCGACTGAGCCACCCAGGCGCCCAAGAGACTGAATTTTAAAGGATTTCTTTAAATCGTAAAGAAATCCAAGACTCTGACTTCTCATCTGTTCTTCAACAATCACAGCACAGGTTGTTACTCTAAAATGCCCTTAAGCAGAGAGAAGCCATAAATGCTTTATCGTAATATCTCTTAAGAAGAAAGTAGCAGAGGATCATATTGAGGGTGTTAGAGATAGAAGGCTTGAATAGAAAGGAAAAATTAAAAAAAAAAAAAAGCATAAAAATAAAAAAAGCCAGAGTCACAAAGGCGAAGGCTAGTGGTGGTCCCCTCCCTGGCTCTGCCTCTTCCCTGCCCCCTCCCACCCTTTCTCCAGCAGCATCCCGAATGGGCCGGGCTTCTCTGTTGCACATCTTGTGTGTGACTTTTAGATCACACTGGGCTGAGCCAAGTAAGCCAGACTGAGACTGAGAAACAGAGTCCAAAGGAAATAATTACTAAAAATTCATGGAACTCAGAGTGATCTCCCTGGCAGCTATATAGGACATAGAGTGGGTGTCAGTAGGTGATTACTCCTGATTTGGGGGAAAATATGCTTTAGGACTTACATAGACATTGGAATTTATGTTAAGTATAACGTAGTACTACTTACTATGTTCTCTCTATTTATCAATGTTAACTCCGTTTTCTGAAGTGCTCCCTTACAAACGAGGTAAATAAAAGGTTCAGTGACTTGCCCAAAGTCACCCAGCTAGTGAGTGACAGAGCCAGAATTAATCCTGGGGAGGCACACTTGGAACTGCAGAGCTGCTGCAGGTTATTTTAAGCTGCAGGCGCTTGAAATTCAACAGATGTAGAAAGAAGCCTTCTCGGAGTTTCCCTTATCCGACCCAGAGCAGAAACTTCTGAGAAATGAGGACTGCCTTAAGATCCACCTTAGGGACAACTTCTACTCCCAAGAGAGCGACCAAGAGTAAACCTGCCATAAATCCCCTCTCTGGGGGAGCAGTACAGTCCTGAAGAAGACAGAAAGACCACTCGCTGTCCCAAACTTCATCTCCTGTTCTTCTAAGACCCATTTGTCTTTCCTAAAGAAACCTATTTGCTCTTCCCGTGGAAGCCTCTTTCCCCTCTCTCTGCCTCTACTAAGTTAGCTGTATAAAGCCTTTCACTTCAGTCATTGAAGGAGCCAGTGACATCGTGTGTGGGCCTCCGTGTGCAAACGAATACACCCTTGGCTCCTGTTAGAATCACCAGTTTAATTGGCAGGCTCATCGTTAAACCTGACAACAGAGGAGAAAGCTTTTCCTCCCCCCAAAAATCCAGGCATTCTGGCCACAGAACCCATGCTTTGCACCAGGATCTCTCAACCTCAGCACTACAGACATTTGGGACCTGCCCAGGTTTTGTCTGGGGGCTGCCTGTCTGCACTTTGTAGCAGGCCAGCAGCTTCCCCAGCCCCTGCTCACTAGACGCCATTAGCATCCACCCCTCTTGGTGAGAGCCCAAAATGTCTCCAGACACTGCTAAATGTCCCCGGGTGAGGGGCAACTTCTGGCCCTCGTATGACTCTTCCTATATGTCTCTACTTACTGCTGGAGAACTGCTGCTCATCATGCTGCCACTTTTTGCTCTGTTGTCCCCATTTCTGGGGAGGGTCTTCCTGCTTCTCCTCAGTCAAGGCTCAGTCAGGGGCTCGGTGATTCTGTAACACTCAATGCTAATGATTACTGATACCTCCTGAGATCTTACCATGTTCTAGGCGATGCCTAGTTCTTACATGTATTTGCTTATTAATCCTCACAAGACGCCTATGTGGCAGGACGTATCTGTGGGATGTGTGAAGTCTGGGGACATGAGAGACTCCATTTTGAAACTCCAACTTCCTTCCCAACCAATGAGCTCTTGAACTGGGCCCAAAGTGGCAACTGTTTTACAAGCAGCTGTTTATAAAGTTTCCACAGAGCAGCCTGCATTCGGCTCATTTGAGACAGTAAAGTTAAGCAATACATAGTGGGACTGTTTCAGTTGATAGCACCAATAAAATCACCAGTAAAAGATAGCAGTCAGAAGTGGCTCAAGGGCTCAGCACCAGATTAGCAGGTTTTTTCTTCTCTTCATCATCTAAATCATGTCGTTAGCCCTTCTCCTCCACTTGTCTGTGGGTTTCTTGAGAGCAGATACCAGTGTGTTCCTAATACCAGCCATACAGCACTCAGCTCAACATTTCTTAAGTGAGTAAGTAAAAAACAGTTAAGATTAAAATTTTCCTGGCTCCAAAGGGAAGATGTGTAAACCATGAAGCAGAATGTCTGGGACCTACTCTGATACCGAAATACTCTGCATTAGAAAAACTTGGAGAACAATGTGGGATGGGTGTCTAGATGTTTCTCTGTTTTAAAGCGTATCTTTAAGATTAATTCAAATGACCTGAGAAATAATTAAACTAACTACACATTCTCCTTCAAAATAAAAAAAAAAAAACCTACATTCCTTTAGGATTAAATCACTTCATCCCAAAATGGTTGAACAAATTATTTCATCCCAAATAGAGTTTTATTAAACCCAGGTAAATGTGTTTCATCCCAAATAGAGTTTTATTAACCCCAGGTAAATGTGTTTCATCCCAAATAGAGTTTTATTAAACACAGGTAAATGTGTTTCATCCCAAATAGAGTTTTATTAACCCCAGGTAAATGTGTTTCATCCCAAATAGAGTTTTATTAAACACAGGTAAATGTGTTAATAAAATGTAACATGGAGTTAATATAATAAATGTAATAAATGTAACATGGAGTTAATATAATTTCCCCTCTCCCAGAATGAAATATTTTCTAGAATCTCAGAATCTCAGTCCCAGAGGGATGCTGACCTGACATCTCGGCCTCAGTGGCAGGCCTTTGTCATTTTACCTCACTGTTTCTCTCCCAGAGTCCCTCTGCCCCCTCTTCACCCAAGAAGCCCTAGGAGAGAGAGAACATGGAGTTATAACTGGCTTGAATCTTGGTTCTGCCTCTGACTAGACTGAGTAACATTAGGAAAATCTCTACTTCTCTTCCTGTTTTTTTTTTTTAGCTGTAGAATGGGGAAATTTCCCTGATCTTTTTCTTGCTTCTCTTCCTAGTGTTGTCATAAGGTTAAATAATAAAGAGATATATTAATCATGTTTTTAAAGTTATTATTTCCCCTACTTTAGCAGAGAGTTGAACTGTGTCGGGGCTGTTGGAGGTGGCTACTGGAGAGAGTGTTTTGTTCCTTTTGGGGTATTCTATTTTTGTGTTCATCACTGTCCCTCCCAGACACTATCAGCCTTGCAGGGGAAGTCACAGAACGGCCCTTGGGGGCATGAATCCAGGGAAAGTTACACTGTGTTCTCTCCTGCCTCCAGTCCCCACCAGTCCCCAGTCTAAGGGGAGTGTAGTTGGTGGCCTTGAGGGAATAAAGGAGCCCTAAAGCGTGTGACCAGAGGGGTTTGTAAGGCAGCAGGGAGGGACAGTCCAATGACGCTTGTTGTGATGGTTTGGACCATGTGGTGGCTTCTGAGCCAACTGGATGCACATGTCCCTCCAGGGTTTTTTATGCTTCTGTTCTCTGGGTAACTTCTTTCTCCATAACTAGCTTGGTTTCAGAGTCAGAATGCTCTTGCTTGGGCAAAGTCAAATTTGCCAAATGTAGGAACAGTTACATATTCTATTTCTCTTATCCTCTTCCTACTTTCTAGCTTAAATCATTCAGCATGAACTAAGAATCTATTTGATCTTTATAAAAATGATATTTCAGGGGCACCTGGGTGGCTCAGTTGGCTAAGCGACTGCCTTCGGCTCAGGTCATGATCCTGGAGTCCCAGGATCGAGTCCCGCATCGGGCTCCCTGCTCGGCGGGGAGTCTGCTTCTCCCTCTGACCCTCCCCCCTCTCATGTACTCACTCTCTCTCTCTCAAATAAATAAATAAAATGATAAAAAAAATGATATTTCACAATTTCTGTTCATGTCTGACTCTAAACATGGCATTCTATTTCAGTGGGAGGAGTCAGAGCTGGTTAGGAAACAGGTCATTAGTGTCTTTGTTTCTGAAGAGATGGGGGAGAAAAGCTCCTTATATAGCTAGAATAATGAAAGTTATTTTTCCGATTTTTACATATACAGCTACTTTTCTCAACAGAAGTCAAAGGATGTGCTTACAATATTGCTTCACCCTCATTATTAGGATTTTTAGAATTTTAAACAACTTTCTGTACTGTGGTTTCTCAACATGGAAAAGGTCTTTCTTTTCTGGACGATAATAATAAAAGCTGCGTGCATTCACATACATGCACCTACCCAGGAAAAATCATGCTGTGTCTAGCCAGGCTTTGGAATGGAGCCTCTTCATCTCAAGCAAAGAATATTTCTTCCTGACAGAGCATTTGTTATTACTGTCCTCAACTGGGAACTGAGAGAGCCATTTCTTCTCCAGTTACCAGGACACTTTGGACAAATTTTCTTTTTTCTTGCACATCCTGGATTCTAGGATCACCATCCATAGGAGAAAGGAGAGAAGAAGAGAGCATTGTGAGAAATTGTGTCCCAAGGATTAACTGGCTCTGCAAGAGAGAGGTTGAATGGATCTTGTTTCTCTCAACCCTATCCAAATGGGGAATTGGCCATCCAAATGAAGTCTAGGAAAGAACCTGAGTTTGTTATTAGTTTTTGTTCCATGGGTTGTAACCCATTAGGAAGCCTGAAAATCAATTCAGCCTGACTCATTTTGGCTCCATGACTTCCTTGAACTGCGATTCCAAAGTCAAAGCTGAGATTCTCAACACCCAGCCAGGACTAAGATGTTGGCCGCCATTTCATTAGGTGCCCCAATTTCTATAGGTGTATCTCTGAGATTGTTTTTCAACTTGGGGCTTGTGGTTCATTGATTGTCAAATTCATCTCGTGGTTGGCGACTACATTTTAAAAATAATAAAATAGAATACACTGAATTGGAATAGAAAATGTCAGAGTGCATCGCATGTAATGAGGACAGGCATTATTTTGTAAAAACGTTATTTCAGTTTAAACACACACATATGTATTCATGCAATGAGTCTTGATGTAAAAAGTATTTTCTTTTTAAAAATTTACTGAGTTTTCTAAATTCTTGTAGTTAACATACAGTGTTATATTAGTTTCAGGTGTACAATGCAGAGATTCAGCAATTCTACACATTACTCAGTGCTCATCATGGTAAGTGCACTCTTAATTCCCTTCACTTATTTCACCCATCTCCCCACTCACTTTCCCCAAAAAACAGTCTGTTTTTTGTTTGTCTCTTCTTTTCTTTGATAGTTTGTTTTGTTTCTTTAATTCCACATATGAGTGAAATAATATAGCATTTGTCTTTCTCTGACTGACTTACTGCACTTAGCATTATATGCCTTCCATGGCAATGCCATCCATGTCGTTGCAAATGGCAAGACTTCATTCTTTTTTATGGCTGAATATTCCATTATCTATCTATCTATCTATCTATCACATCTTTATCCATCCATCAGTTGATGGACACTTGGGTTGCTTCCTTATTTTGTCTACTATAAATAATGCTGCAATAAACATAGAGGTGCATATATCTCTTTGAATTAGTGTTTTCATATTCTATGGGTAAATACCCAGCAATGCAATTACTGGATCATATGGTAATTCTATTTTTAATTTTTTGAGGAATCTCTATACTGTTTTCCACAGTGGCTACACCAGTTTGCATTCCTACCAGCAGTGCATGAGGGCTTGTTTTTCTCCACATCCTTGCCAGCACTTGTTGTTCCTTGTGTTTTTGATTTTAGCCATTCTGACAGGTGTGAGGTGATATCTCATTGTGGTTTTGATTGGCATTTCTCTGATGATGAGTGGTGTTGAGCATCTTTTCATGTGTCTATTGGCCATCTGTATGTCTTCTTTAGAGAAATGTCTGTTCGTGTCTTCTGCCTATTTTTTCATTGGATTATTTGTTTTTTTTGGGTGTTGAGCTGTATCAGTTCTTTATATATTTTGGATACTAACCCCTTATTGGATATATCATTTGCAAATATCTTCTCCCATTCAATAGGTTGTCTTTTAGTTTTGTTGTTTCCTCTGCTGTGCAGAAGCTTTTTATTTTGATATGGTCCCGGTAGTTCATTTTTGCTTTTGTTTCCCTTGCCTCAGGAGACATATCTAGAAAAACACTACTGCAGCCTAAGTCTGAAATGTATTTTCAATTATGGGTCCCAATATAAACCGATTTAAAAAACGAGGTGGGGCAGGGAAGGAAATGCAATAGCCACACTTACCAGGCTGGCAACCCTCTACCCTGATGGCACTTCCCAAGCCCACCTTCAAACAGACAGTCTTCTCTTTTATCGGCTGGAGGTGGGGGATGGGGTAGAGGTTACAGGCCCAGTTGTGCTATTTGTAACTAGATCCCATGAGGAATGGGCCTAGTGCCTTTAGAATGGAGGGGTACTTATCTCCCATCATTCTCAGAGTAAGGGCCTCAGCGGCACATTTGAGAGAACTAGAAAACAGGCACTCTGCCAGGCACTGGAAGCACAAAAGAAACAAGACCCCCAGTGCAGCTACCTGGGGGAGCCCTTCTCTTGCTTCCCCATAATGTCTTTCTCTGCAGTGGGAAGAACCTCTCTTTGAGAATAGGTGGGAGCAGGAAACCACAGAGTGGCCTCTGGGAAGCTGAAAAGGAAGATGTCAGACGAGAACAAGCAACCGTTTGCGATCCCTCACCTACAATTTTACCCACCCTGTGGACCAGACCAGAATTTGGAACTTACTGAATCTTATTTAAGGAAACAAATGTAACTCACAGACTGGTAGAGGTGTTGACTGTCAGCTCCCCAAAAGACCACTGGAAAACCTATCGATCAAATAAAGCTAAGTTTATTAGACCCACTGTGGTGAAGGAGAATTCCACTTTAACAGTCTTAACATGCCCCAGAAGGGTGGGCAGAGAGGTTATTTATTGGATTTTGTTGCTTGGGGTCAAGTGGTTTAAGGCAGTTCTTTCAAGGCAGAAAACTGATTGAGAATTGGATAAAATTTATGGCATCATGTATTTTGGATTGGTGGATGTGACAAAGCATGGATCTGGAAGCGAGTCTAGATAAGGACACTGTTGAGTACGCCATTGTCTCAATAGGAGAACTGCTTCTCCATCTAAGGAAACACCTTTCTGGACACATGTACTTGGAGGAATTCCTGACAACAATCAAGTTATTTATTGGTTAACAGTCTCATTTCCTGAGCAAGAATTTTCTGGAATAGTTAAATCATGTTGACCCATGCATAAAATGTTTACTTATCTTGGCCATTGAGAAGTTGCTGAAATAGTCAGAATCTCTAGACAGAAAGATTTGAGATCTTTTAATAGTTAATTTCCATCCCGTCTAGTTGTTTTTGGAAAGAGTTGGCATCACTGATGATATACTATCAGATACCACTGTTGTGTTTAAAAACTGTGGAGGCGGTAAATGTGAGAGAAAAGGAATGCTTGGAATTGGTATTAGTTTGTTGAATTTTATTGGAATTTTTAAATACTGAAAATTTCCAAGGTAGAATAAGGAAAGTCAAAATAAGAATACTCTGGACTTGTTGGTTTGTTCTTTTTTAACATAAGTGGTATTTATGTTGTATGCATTATTCTTTTTATCAGGTAATAGTATGTCTTGGGAAATACGTAAACATATATACACAATTATATATAGTTGCCTATATGTAAATATAAAACCCTATAATATATGCAATATATGTATTTTGAATAGGCAGGATTTTGTTCTTATTTCCTGTCCTCCCTTTAAACTTTATCCCTACGGAAATTCTCCCCTGCACTGGATGACTGCTTTGCCCGGTCTTAGGCAATGACATTTCCATTGTACTTTAAGGGGTAAACTCAGCCTTAGTTCTGAAATGCTGGTGATTGAGGCATGTTCAGTTACAAATAAATTATCGCAAGTAGAAACTGGTGATTTCTACTAAAGTGGGTGGCCAGAGTTCCCATGGTTACCATTATCAAGAAGGCAGGTCTCCAAAGGGGCTAAGACCTTCTTCCTCTTTCTTTTCCTGTCTTTCCCTGATTTCCTCTCTTCTTCCCACAGTATCTTTCCCACTTTTCTTCTTATTCTTGGCTTCAAATGTGGGATAAGGCAATCAACCCAAATGGTATGTATGTATGTATTTATTTATATTTTCCTTTTCTTAAATCCTTTCCCCCCAAATCTTTCTGAGAAAGATCTTGGATCACTTTATGGAAATAGTATAGAATGTGGGAGGCAGCATGTGTGAGAGAGAGCTCATAGAGTTTGGAATCCGTTGGATATTGGTTTGAATCTAGGCTCTGGTCCTTACTAGCTTTGGGATTCTGTGTTAGTTATTTAGCCAACTGGTGTTTCAGGTTCCTCATTTGTAAGCTGGAGATAATCTTCTAGAAGAATAGTATGAGAGTTAAATAAGAAATGTGTGTGTGTGTGTGTGAAAGAGACAGAGACAGAGAGACAGAGGGAGAGACAGAGACAGGGAATGTTATTTACTTGGCATAGTGCTTGGAGCAGTATGAACCCTCAAGAAAATAATGGAAACTGTATTCTGCATATGAAATGTGAACACAGCATAGTTATTAATTCTTATAGGAAACTATCTTACCATTTACACTGGAAATCCACAGATAATCCAAATATAATCAATTTTAATGAAGGACTTTAATATTCAAATTGATTGAGTAGCTGATAATTTAATGAGTATTTCCTTTGCCCCAGCAGTGTGTCATAGGTAAGAGTCAAATGATTTAGCATCCCTGTTCCTATCGAGCTCTCTGTTTTGTGAGGACAATAATACAGATGCAGGAAAGCAGTTAGAATATTATAAAAGGGAATAACATCAAAAGATTATGTGAATCACAAAATCTTTTATAAGAATAATGGCAAAAGTGACCCCTTTACATTTAGCTTATTATCTCTTTTAAATTTAGATTTTAGTTGGTTAACATACAGTGCAATATTGGTTTCAGGAGTAGAATTCAGTGGCTCATCACTTATATACAGCACCCAGGGCTCATCACAAGTGCCCTCCTTAATGTCCAGCTCCCATCTAGCCCATCCCCCACCCACCTCCCTCCATCAACCCTCAGTTTGCTCTCTATCATTAAGAGTTTCTTTCTTTTTTTTTTTTAAGATTTTATTTATTTTACAGAGAGAGACACAGCGAGAGAGGGAACACAAGCAGGGGGAGCGGGAGAGGGAGAAGCAGGCTTCTTGCTGCGCAGGGAACCCGATGCGGGGCTCGATCCCTGGACCCTGGGATCATGACCAGGGCCGAAGGCGGATGCTTAACGACTGAGCCACCCAGGTGCCCCTATCATTAAGAGTTTCTTATGGCTTGTTTCCCTCTCTCCTTTTTATCTTTTCCCCTTCCCATATATTCATCTGTTTTCTTTCTTTAATTCCACATATGAATGAGATCTTATGGTATTTTCTTTCTCTGACTGACTTATTTCACTTAGCATTATACTCTCTAGCTCCATCCATGTCATTGCAAATGGCAAGATCTCATTCTTTTGGATGGCTGAGTAATATTCCATTGTATATACATAGCACATCTTCATCCATTCATCAGTCAATGGACATCTGGACTCTCTCCATAGCTTGCCTTTTGTTGATAATGCTGCTATAAACAGCAGGGTGCATGTGTCCCTTTGAATCTGTATTTTTGTATCCTTTGGGTAAATACCTAGTAGTGCAATTGCTGGGTCATAGGGCAGTTCTATTTTTATTTTTTTAAGGGTTTTATTTATTTATTTATTAGAGAAAGAGAGCACAAGAAGGGGGAGAAGTAGGCAGAGGGAGAGGGAGAAGCAGGCTCCCCAATGAGCAGGGAGCCCAATGTGGGGCTGGGATGGGTCATGTCCTGGGATCATGACCCGAGCCAAAGGCAGATGCTTAACCGACAGAGCCACCCAGGTGCCCCAGGGCAGTTCTGTTTTTAACTTTTTGAGGAACCTCCATACTGTTCTCCAGAGTGGCTGCACCAGTTTGCATTCCCGCCAACAGTGCATGAGTGTTCTTTTTTTCTCCATCCTCACTAACACCTGTTGTTTCTGTGTTGATGATTTTAGCCATTCCTACAGGTGTGAGGTTTTGAGTTGCATTTTCCTGATGATGTATTTTCCTGATGATGAGTGATATTGAGCATATTTTCAGGTGTCTGTTAGCCGACATTTAGCATATCATCTTTATCTTTATCATCTTCTTAGGTAAAAAAGATAAAAATAAAAAGTCGGTAGCTGTGTCCATTAGGAACTAATCTGTGGTAACATTACCCTCAGTTCCAGGTACCTTAAACTTTGGGGTTTGTTATCTCACTTAAATGCAAGGCCAGGGGTGATGATTCCAGGTTTGGCTTTGCCTTAGTTCAGCATAACCGGGTCAGAACCCAGCTGCATTCCTTCCTTCTGCTCTGGTTCCTCCGGCTTGTCCCTCTGTGATCATTAGTTGGCATCCACAGCTCTGGACATCTCATCCTTCCTCCATTTCCACAGGGAATGTGTTGGCTAGAAAATAGCACCCCCCTGAAGATATCTGCACTCTAGTTCCTGGAACCTGTGCATGTTATTTTTATATGGCAAAAAAAAAAAAAAGGGCTTTGAGATAGGGAGATCTTCCCAGATCATCCACGTGGGCCCTAAATGCCATCTCAGGTGTCTCTATGAGAGGGAAGCAGAAGGAGACTTGACACCACCCAGAAGAAGAGAAGTCAATGGGACCACAGAGGCAGAGACTGGAGTGGTGTGGCCACACTAAGGAATGCCAACAGCCACTGGAGGCTGAGAGAGTCAAGAAACCCGTGCTCCCTTAGAGCCTCTGGATGGAGTGTGGCCATGCTGACACCTTGCTTTTCACCCAGTGATACTGATTTGGGAAAAGCAACCAATAGCATCTGCCACAGACATCAAATGACCACTTCATGGACCATAGAAAGGAGATAGATGTGGACATAGTGTATTGGCCAAACCCCAGAGTCAAATGTTGGTATCTCAAGAACACCAGCATGGGGGCATCACGCCAACTTTCTCACCAAGCAAGTCAATGGATTCCCACGTCCTTCTGTGAGGGAGTATAGAGACACTGCCAAGGAAACTGGCCACTTTTCCCAGGGTGAATTTTTACCCAGCCATGGCTTGGCTGACCTTCCCGAGTAAGCACACAGCAAGGAACATTCCTCTTGAGGTAGGTGAGTTTCCTTAGCAACTTCAGCCAACGCATTCTGTCTTCTGACTCCTGGTTCTGTCTTCCTGGATGCTGTCTACAGGCAAGTGTAGTATGTTCTCAGGTTCACACTCCCTTATAAATGGCTTCCCTCTATTTCCAGCTCTCTAATTCAGACGTGATACATGACCTTCCTGGCAGCTGTTCACCAACTGATTTGGGACAAGGGGAGGGAAGCTTTCTTCTAGACTCTTTGCCTCCCTTCCATACTAACTAAGCTGGCTGAAGACTCGAGGCCCTGGAATAGCTTGGCTTCTACTACAAAGATAAAGAGAAACCCTTGCCAGGAGACCCCCTAAACAGAGGGCATTTGTTGGAGTTAAACATCCTTCAAATCTGACTAATAACTCCACCCCCAAGTAAATGTGTTTTTTTTTTTTTCTTCATTAATTTTAAAAATGTGGATGGTTTGGGGTTTGGCTCACAGAACATTATAAAACAAAAGTCTTGTCATCTGGAAAATGACTTTTTGGTAAATACTCTCAAATAAGACTAAATTTAAAAGGAACCCACTGAGACCGTCAGGTAATGTAATGGCTTTTTGTCCAAAAATCATTTGGAGGCGAACACTTCTGCTGACCCACAACTTGGGCTTAGTGAGGTTTTAAATCTAACACTTTCGGGATTATAACTCTCCTACTGGGCTGTTAATCTGATTGTTTATTAAAGCTCCACTGACTTGTTCGTTTAATGAGTTTCTCTAGCACAGCCAATGCTCTTCAGAGAGGAAGTGCTATGGGACTCCAGGCTCATAATGGTAACTGACAATATATCACAGGGGATGGAGGCCTTCAAGGCTCCAAGCAGAAGATGGATGAGACTCTCTACCTGTAGCTCATTTCAAGAATAGTTCAGCAGTTCTGTGCCTGAGTCAACTGCCTGGATCTCTGCTGTGCAGCAAAACATTTGTCACTTTGGCTCCATTTGCTTACTTTGCAACTAGAATTCCATAGTAGTGGTCTCAGGGCATTGAAATCCATCATGCTGGCAGGCATGGAAGGTACTGGAAGAAGCAGCTATGTGAAATAGGTCATGGAGACCAAACATCCCTGGGAAGGTGACCAAGGTGGACAGATAGTACAAGAAGCAGAGAACAGCCCAAGGTGGATGGAATGAGCCCTGGGTGGGATTGTACCATGGCCTGAACAAAATTTTGCAGCCAACTATCATAAGGATTTTCCTTTTTCCTCCATATTCCCCAGCCTCTCATAGACCTAATTAAGCATGCTCCCCATTTGTCAGAATCATACCCACTTCTGCTTAGCCCTATCTGCCCTGCACATGGAAATGTCCACACCCAGTGGCTAGTCCATTGGGAGCTCAATTCTTTCAATTTGGTAAATGAAGTTGGGTCACTGTTCTTATGAGAGGCATGTTGAGAGCAGGACTTTCATAAAAATGTAGCAAGAGGCACAGGGAGAAATTAAAATTTTCTAGTGACCATATTAAAATAAAGGACACAGATTAAATTAATTTTAGAACATGTTTTATTCTATATTCTAAAATGTATACCAAATATTTTCATTTCAACGTGGGGCATTGGCCACATTTCAAGTGTTTCATAGCCAGTGGTCCCTGAGATTCTAGAACCAGTCTCTCTGGTGGGTCAGCTGCACTGCAGGAATTCTCATGGCAGCATTTTCAGCCAGGTATTAACATTTCTAGGCAAGACTGTGGATGAGATATTTTGCAGCAGGCAAGTCCTCACTGGGCCCTGAATTTACACGAGTTAGGCACAAATCTACTTCTCATATTGCCCATCTGATAACTGTATATATATGTCTTTCATGATCCCAAAATGCCACTCTTGAGACTTCTTAGGAAGAGATGAAATGAGAGGAAAGTCTCATAATGAATATACCCTTGGAGGCAAAATCTAAGATCAATTCTCTAAAAACTTGGGAAATTAAGGGCTGATGCTGTCTATGGTTATATCAATATACTTTTCTTCTTCCTCTTTTGTTTGTTGTCTCAGACGTTCTGCCTCTTTTTTCTGCTCATGCCTTTTCTCTTTGCTGCTTCTTTGACATAATATTAGAACTCTTTCACTGTCAGGAATATAATTTTTAAACATATGTAATAAATTAATAATGAGAAGAACAAATAGAGCAGGTTATAAAGTTCACACTATTTTCCTGTGTTTATACCATCTGTGAGAAGCTGCCTAATGTGGAAAAAGATAGAATTTCAAAATTGATGGAGATTGTGACCTTCGTCCAACTTTCTGACTTAAAATTTCAGCTATTTGAGTTGCAGTGTATTGAAACATGTACCTGTGAGGAGAGTTTTCAATCGCAAATTACAGAATGCCTGACCGACAGTGGCTTTCCCATTCAGAGGTTTCTTTTCCTTCGATGACAAGAAGCTTGAAGGCAGCTGGATGTTGGCTTCAGCTCTGCCGCTGGACGTCATCAGAGACACAATCTCCATCTCCTCCCCCATCCTTAGTGTGTGGCTCTTCAACCACATGCTCGTTATCTCATGGATGCAAATGGCTGCTGAAGCTGCAGACACCAATCCATGTTTAAGGAAGGAAGAGGTTCTTATCAGAAGAACAAAACATTTCTAAGAACTGTGTCCCCAGGCATCTGCAGCTACACAAGGGGTTGGGAAAATGTGTATTTAGTTTCTTATCAGTTTGTTAGCTTCTAAAGGGGAGGTTTGAGAAGAGACTGTTGAGGTAGTGAGCAGATGAAGATGGCCACAGTGTGGTTCCCTAATCGCTGGACAGCCGCAAACATATACTGAGGGCTCATAAGATGTAAGATAACATGCTAAACTTTTTACAGACGTCATCTCATTTTATCCTCACAACTCTGACGTATGTCTCCTATTATTACCCACGTTTTTTTAGTTAAAAAAACTAGACCTTAGAGAGGTAAATTAATTTACCCAAATCACAATGGGATCCCCTTGTTGCCCCAGTATCACCAAATAACTACCCCTATTGCCATGTAGGTTCCATGCCACATAACTTATCATACTTCATCCAACTACTTGTTTATTATTTTACTCCATGAAGGCAGTGAGAGAGAGAAAGGAAGGAGTCAGGGGTAACTTTATAGTTTCTGGCTTGAGAAACTGCTATAGGATGGTCTGTCTCCTGGGAGACGAAGAGTAGTTTTTGGCAGACATTATGTAAGTTCTGTCCAGGATGCATTTAGTAGGTGGTGCCTGTCAGTCAGCCAAGTGGCCAACGGTAATGGATGTAAGGAGTGCAGGAGAAATCGCATAGGTAGAATTTCTGAGTTCTAAGAGGTTGATGGTCACGGTGAAACCAATATCACCTTCCTAGACTTCCTTTTCTTAAGAAACAGGGAGGTAAATAGTTCTTCCAAGGATGCAGGAGAAACGTAGAGATGACTGAGAGATCACAGTGGCTTATTTTCTGCTCACCAACACTGTGGTGGGTAGCTTCTAAGATGGCCTCTGGTGATGGCCCTCTCCTACTACTCACATTTTCATGTAATCAACCCACAACTGCCTTGAGTGGTTTAGACCTAGTGACTTGTTTCTGATCAGTAGGACAATGGCAAAGGTGATGAGATGTCATTTCCATGATTAAGTTACAAGTGACTGTAACTTCTGTCTTGCTAACAGATTCTGTGTGCCCTCTTGGCTCTCATGCTTTGCTGAAGTAATGAACATGTTGAAGAGGACCACGTGGCAAGGAAGTGAGAGTGGGCTTGGCCAACAGCTGTCAGGAACCCGAAGCCCTCAGTCCAGCAGCCTGTAAGGAACAGAATTCTGCCAACAATCTGAGTGAGCTGGAAAGTGGATCCTTCCCCAGTCAAACTTTCAGATAAGAGCCCAGTCCTGTCAATAACTTGATGCAGTCTGTGAGAGACCAGAAGTAGAGGATCCAGCTGGGCTGCATCCCTGACCCACAAACACAGAGACAGTAAGTCTGTGTTGTTTAAACTGCTAACTTTGTGGTAATTTATTAAGTGGCAATAGATATATGTAAACACCCCAAGTTTAGCTGTGTGAGCAGAGACCAGGCCCATGCAGCATTTAGCTGAGGTATATGCTTACCTAATTCCAAGAGCCAAGGGAAGGTAGACTCTCTTTGGTGATTCAGAAATACTGCAAAGAGATGGCTTATATGTGGAAATAAATTACCCAGTTGGCCAATTAAAATCAGAACTGAGAATCAAAGAATTTGGTTCCCAGGAGAAATGAGAAAACCCTGGGAGGGATGCAGCTATAGTTAGGCCAGACTCTGAGCCGCGGAAGCTGCATGTGAACCAGGCCGAGACTTGCTTTGGGAGTAGGCTATGAGCCTCAGGAGGTAGATAAACATTAAACATAACCATGCAGTGAAAGGCTTTAGACAGGGTTGAGAAAGCTAAGTAATCTTCAAGGGGATTATCAAGGGAAGTTGTAGATTTTCCTTTCCTGGAATCCCTAAAAATAGTAGTGATCTTAACTCATTAAGTAAATGACAAAAACTTTAATTGGTGATCAAAATCATTCTGTTCTGTAAGCAATTTCCTTTCTTGCCTTTCTCCTCTCCTCTCTTCTTACACTGACACTCTTCGTATTGGTCTGCTCGGGCTGCTGTACCAAAATACCACAGGTTGCGTGGCTCAAACTCAGAAATTTATTTTCTCAGCAGAGAGAGATCTCTGTTGTCTCTTCTTCTTGTTATAAGGATACCAATCCTATCAGATTAGAGCCCCACACTTATGAACTCATTTAATATTAACTATGTCCCTGAAGGTCCTATCTCCAAATACAGTCACATTGGGTGTTAGGGCTTCAACATATGGATTTTGGGGGACACAATTCAATCCAGAACACTTTCCAACCACTAACCGCTATAAAAGTAAGCTCAGTTCAGGCAGGAACTTGGATAGTCTTTTCCAGCAAGATGTCTCATTTTTCAAAGGCCCATTTCAGTGCCTGGAGCATAGTAAGTCCTCAATAAATCATTTGTCGAGTGAGTGAATGATGGCCTTGTTTTCTTCCATCAAATTGAGATTGCAATTGAAGAAGTCTATGAGAATAGGTCAAGTAGCCAGGTATTTATTTTTTCACGGACAGTTTTCTTGTAATCTTGTGTGAAGGTTTATTTTTTTTTTCAGCTTTGTTATGATTTGTCTATATCATTGGGATTTTAAATCATCTGATTTATTTACCCATTTTACTCACCAAAGATTTATTGAGCACTTAATAGATGCTCAGCACAGGACTAGGTGTTTGAGGTCAAGCTAAGCAGCATAAGGCACTTACCCTTGCTCTCAAGGCACTTGTCATGTGCTTGCTGAGGGATGTGGTCAGCACAGGAAGCAGCTATGTAACCACACAATTATAATATACACAACTGAACTATCGAAAAGATTGGTTCCCTTCCCTTGGACTAATAAGAGAATACAATCCTATTTAAAACACACAGGACCTGCTAGCTAATGGTAGAGATTTCTTTATGGCAGAGCTCTTTAAGGATCGATGGAAGTAGCTCAGGTAAACTCAAGAAATGCCTAAAAACTCACTAGTATAAAACTCTACTATAAGGCAGCTGAGAAAATACAAAATGAGCCTTTGGTGATGGGCTCCCATCTTCAGCTATACTCTTATACACAAATAGAAGCAGGTTCAAATGTTTATCTTTAAAGGTTTAGGAAGGGGAAAAAGGAGGACAAGGAAGGGATGGAAGGGCCTGGCGGGGCCTGCTGGGCAACCTGTCTCCAGAGGCAGGCAAGGGGTCAGAAGGTCTCCATGTTCTTAGGATCCACCTCACCTTATCTCATACTGGGCCGACATCTACAGTGAGGTCCCTTGAATCTTCGCTGCTGTCCTGGGAATCTCAGACAGCCCACAGAACCCAGAATTTTCCCTACTGATATTTAAGCTAATGAGGACAATCACTACGAGACGGAATCACGGCCAGACCTCCAGAGCCCAAGGCTGGCCGGCTGCTCAGACTTGCCCAGTCACTCATTAATCTTGAAATAATATGACTCACATTTTACATCTTTGCATTTTTGCAAAGTCCCACTTATTTTGTTATGACTTTCCTCAGGTTTGATGACTTGGCTAGCTTCCCATGGGCCCTGAATAGATCAGATACAATCCTGTCCAAGCATAGGAGACTGATCCCCAGCCTTTCTCATGTTTCTTTCTGCTCCTGGATCTATGAATCACTGGACGCAACATCAACTTCCACTGTCCAATTTTAGCAGGAAAGAATGACGGGGAGAAGGAACAAGGATCTGAGCTCTCCTTACTTGAGCCTGCCCCTCCTGGAAAAGTCAGCCTCCTTCTGGGACCAAAAACAATGTTCATTAGACACAAAGCAAGGCTGCGTGCTCTCCTGGAAATCGCTGAGCTGGTAGCCGACCCAGAGAGGGGCTAGAGCAGATCCAAGAACAGGAGTGACAGTAACGCCTGGTTACT
This sequence comes from Neomonachus schauinslandi, assembly GCF_002201575.2. Classification (NCBI taxonomy): domain Eukaryota; kingdom Metazoa; phylum Chordata; class Mammalia; order Carnivora; family Phocidae; genus Neomonachus; species Neomonachus schauinslandi. Next base: position 104,294,856 of record NC_058410.1, on the reverse strand, counting down.
GCTGCCATTCTCCCTAGAGATTTCATTCTTTGCGTTGTCTCTGCTATTTAATGTAGGGTATTCCACCCATGGCATTGGCTCGCTTCCTGTGGGCGTTCAGTGAGGTCAAATAATACAGCGCGCATGGGGGCGCTTTACCAAGCCAAAGGTACAATGAGGCTGTATGGATTAGGGGCCATAGCTGCCTCTGTACCATCAGAAGCACACCTCCTATGGGAGTGGAGCACCGTGTCTTGTTTCAAACTGTGGGCTTCACACCCAGACCATGTGAGCTTTGCGAATCCAGCCTTCCTCACCTGCAAAGTGGAGGAATAAGAAGGATCGACTTTGTAGTCTGTCATGAGGCGTAAATGAGGAAAAGTATATAAAGGACAGGACCAGGAACAAAGTAGTCAATCCATGTTCCTTATTGTTCCTCCAGTGGGCAGAGCTGGGTGCTAACTTTTCTTTGGTCTCTTTTCCTTTATGCTATCTTTCGAGTTAGTGCCATCACACAGATTGCAGTGGTCCAGCTAAAGGCCAGAAGAAGGTACATTTAGATATTAGGAATTGTCACAGAACAACGAAAAAGAGATAATGCACTTCTGCAGGCGAGGGGAGATCATCAGCCCTGAAGGAAATCATGTGTAAGGCCTTGGGAAAAGCACGGGCTGTTAGGAAACTTTTGTTTAGCACTGTTACCGTTTGTGGGAAACTGAGGGAGGTTTAAAACATTTGTTTCTTTCTTCTCTGGCTTCACTCAGGTTACTTGGTGACACATTTCTCATTGTGACATATCCAATAGATAGGAGAGCTTCCAGTCCCATTTTTAGGCATTCTGTAATCCCGCATGGTGAAAGGGTATGAAAGACTATGGACTAGAATGTTCCTTTCGAGAGGACTCCATGCCTCTGAGCCCTTGGCAGTCTAAGGAATAGCAAAGTCTTTTGGTCAAAAAGATGCCTACAAAAGACAGTCACTCCAATTTCTGGCTACACGTGGTGAACTAAACTCGTGAGTTCATTTTTACTTTCTTCAAAATCTTGATGGAAAAAAAAAAAAAGATAGTTATAAGCCCATGAGGACAAGGGGGATGGGAAAGGAGAAGAGCAACAACATTTTGGAAGCTAGACAGCTGAAGAAAGCATGGCTGCTCACTTCCCAGACTAGAGAGAGCTAAACTCTCAGTAGGTGCTGGAGGCAGGCTGGGGCTGGTGCATGGGGAAGGACCTCAGTCATATGAAGCCCATGTCCCTCTGAAAGTGGGAGTGCAGGTAGGTTAGAAAAAAGGAAGATTATTTGAAACATGTAATAAATAACAGGCAGTTAGAATCCTCACTCAGCCTCCCTGCCTAGGATTTCAGGCACAGGATTTCATTTGATAGACTATGGTCATTTTGGGCTCTATTATAAAGATTCCTACTTCCTCTGGTGATATCATTTGGTGTTTTCTGTTGTGGCCTTTCCTTTTTTCAGACTCCCTCGAGGCCAGACACCCTCGGGAGAGTCTACTAGAAACACCTGGGTATCAGGGCGAGTGGGTACAGCTGGAGGCCTGTGGTGGTGGGTGTGGTGAGCCTCTGCACTGAGAATAGGCCACAGGCTGGAAGGCTGCCTCTCTGTTGGCCCCCAGAATACAGGTCGCCAGACCTCAAGCCTCTAGGCAGGAGGTTGGACAACTCTTCTCTGGATAAATTGATTGCCTATGAACTTTAGTTAATGGTAACGTATCAATCTTGGTCCCAGTTCATCAGGGTTGGCATTGTATCCTAACATGGCTTCCCGTATTCCTCGTGTGGTATCCGAGAATAAGAATAAAGACAGCGGTTTTCTAGATGGGTCACATGCCCTGATTAGTGGAGATGACTCTAGTTTTGGGGTAGCCCAGGATATGTAGTACCAGCCTGCTTGCCTGAGACCATCCTGTTATTGGAGTGGCTGTTTCCCAGAACTCTGGTGTGGCCCTAGGGTATAACTTCCTTTCTGGAAATCACACTGGAACTTATTCAGAAGCACATTTACTGGAAATCATTGGAATGGCCATTGGCAAGACTTCATCTGAGCCTGGAGCATGGCAGCGACACCTGGGTATTTTAGTCACAACACCAAGGTCAGCAAAATGCAAAGGATGGCGTGTGGATAGGTTGAGAGAAGGCAGCTTGGCCAAATAAATAATTACAGGGGGAAGGGGATTTATATACCTGGGGCACTTTCTTTGGTGAGCACCCTACACGTTGAAGCAGTTTAGTGTCCGCTCCACCGTCCTAGCTCGGCCGTGGATTTGATTTGGCCCTTGATCTGGGGTGCTGTTTAAACTGTAAAGTGAATGGGAATCACAGGAGGGAGGATCTCGTTAAAATGCAGATTCTGATTCAGTAGATCTTGGTGGGGCTGAGACTCTGCATCTCTCACCAGCTTCTGGGGAAGCCATGCAGATGTGGACATTGCAGGGAACAGGCTTTGAGTATGTAGGACATAACACTTCCAGGTTTGGGTTGCCTCACATGCAAAACGGGACATCAGTACCTTCCTCCTAGAATGTAAAAATGTTAGAAGAGCACCTGCTGCAGAGTAAGCACTCGATAAACGGACTGTTTTTTATGAAAAATGGGAGCAATGAGAGCACCGCCTTGAAGATCATGTGAGACTGTGAAGGTCAAGTGCTCCATGTGAGGACTGATGCCTAGGAAGTATTGGCTGTGGACCGCCTATGTGCCCAGCCTTGGTGTGTTTTCTCGTTTAATTCCTGTCCCTCTGTGAGGTGGGTACTAATATCCTGCCCTCTTAGCACACGTGCAAACCAAGACTTAGCTTAAGAACCTTGCAGAAGACCACAAGTTTGCTAGGTGGCAGAGTTGGGGTTTACGCCCAGATCATGTGGCACCAAAATCCGTGGATTTAGTCATGAGTTGTAATTGTTACTGTTACTAGTGTTGCCTTTTTAAGTCCTCATAACCAAGGTGGGGTTTTATACCCATTTTATAGGAGAGAAAACAGGTTTAGGGACTTTAGTAAACTTACCTAATGTCATATACACAATCTCTATCTCCTTCTCATGCACGAGGCACACAGGTCAGAATCGGGGTCCTCCTCTCCTTGCCACAGACCCCCGTGTTTTTCATAAGGGTCTCTGACAAGAGCTGAACAGTATTTGCTGTCCTTGTCACACCATGGGGGTGATTGGGAGAAGCCCTCCATTCTCACCATGGGACGCGCGCTTCTATTCCCTGCCGCCTGAACGCAGCGGAACAACAGAAAGAAAGCGCGGAGTGGAACTTTGCTGTATTGCTTTGGAAAAACGACTACTAACCCCTGTTAGGCATGCACGGGCAATGGCCCGGTTTGAGAAAGGTGGTACAATTCTAGACAGCTCGAAGAAATGGAGAGAATGCACGGACTCTGAGAGGGAGAGGTGCATGCGGGCTGTTTGCTGGGGAGCCATAGTGTCCACACCAGTGGTGAAGTGAAGACATATGTTTAGGCAGAAGGGAGAGTTGACTGGAGATGCAGAGACCTCAGGTGAGCCCACAGGTGTATCTGGAGCTGGGGTGGCCCTTCAGAGCCATAGGATGGGGCTTTCTTACTCCCACATGACTGGTCACTGCATGCACATTGTCCCTGGGGCAGGGCGTGTGACTGTGGGGTTGGGGGGAGTGCAGTGCCTGGCCACTCAGCGGAGGGTTGTGAGCCACCAACCCCCCAGCATCCAGGGGCACCAGTGCCTCCACTCTGAAGGCAGAGCTGTGACTCAGACCACAGCACCCACTCCCTGCGGCCCATCATGCAGGCTATCCGGTGCAGAGCTTGGCAGCATTATAAAAACAGCTACAACCTTGCTTCAAGAGGAAATGACCCCATAGGCAAATGCAAAGTCTGTTTGTGAAATGATAATGATTTCATTAATGATTGCAACCAACCAAGGAGTCCCCACACTCCTGCCCAGCCCTAAGAGTCTTCAAGGTCAATTATGGGGTGGGAAGAGAAAATAATGCAAAAGAGCCAAGGAGGTATTGTGTGTGCAAATTGTCAGCATGAAGTATTTCAGCCATTTCAGCCCATTCTGGGTTTTCTCTTTCCAACTTATATCAAATGCGCTTGGGTACACACACACACACACACACACACACACCCAGAGTTAACCTTGGATATAACTTCTTTTTAGAAACATAAACTCCTGAATCAACTCCAATAACATTAGACTGTCTTTAAAAGGAGCAGATGAATGAGTTTGACAGAAAACTTTTGCTTGAAATGTTCCCCTTTCTCAGATTACATAAATTTGAGGGGAAAGCCTGCCAAGTGTTCAGTGATGCTCTGCATGGTGGCTCCTGGCAGGGACACTCTGTACCAGCAGCTAAATGAATGTTTTCCTGAAACACTGACTTATCGTTCTTTATCACTCGTTCTGTTCCCCCTTTCCTGTGCCATGGCCTTCTAGATGATCTGGGTAGGGGTAGAAAAAAAAAAACCCAAACTTTTCTAGAACCATGGAAGATACTGCATATTGAGGTTGGTTCCTGAGAATTCACTTGGCTGATCAGACCACAGTGATGATGAACACAGCTCTTCAAAGCCATCTCTCATCAAGCCTAAAGTGGACATTGGGGGGTCCTCACACTAGAGTATCTGGACATTTAGGGCTGTTGCCTTGTGTTAGGAAGCTTCTCCCAGAGCAGAATGACCCACAAGATGGATTTCGTCACATATTCCCCAGTTGAAAACCCTTCTCTTGTGCTTAAAATGAATCCCAAACACCCTGGCTTGGCCTGCCAAGTTGCAGGTAGCCCAGGCCCTGCCCCCTTTCCCCACCTCATTTGGGGCATGCTCAAGCTCATTCTCTGTACCCTGCCATGCTGATGACCCCCTGCAGGTCCCTCCAACATGAGGAGGACTTTCCAAAACCACAGCCTCCACCCCTGCTGCCTAGAATGTTCTTCTCGCCCTTCAATGGCACATTGCTTCTACAGGTCAGCTTCAAGGTCAAAGGCCGTCCCTGACCCTGATCTTCCACTTATATTCTCTGTCCTTGTAGTGTGCTCTTGCTTTTTCTCACTGCGTGTGCCTCTCAGAACTTGTAATTTATTTGCTTATTTCTTTGTTTATTATCTCTTTCCCACACTAGACCCTCCTTCCTAAATCGGCAGGGCCATGGTCACCACCATTCCCAGTGTCAGGTCAGGGTAGTTCTTTGGGAAATATTTGTCCCCCACCCAGAGCTTAAGTCCTATGCTTCCTATTTTACAAAATACTTATAGATTTTAATGGAAGGCTCTGTATATGTAGAAGTATCCCAGACACATAGGATGGATGAGATGTGTTTTAGGCTGAGGACATTCCAAACCCTTTTTGCAACTAATGGCTCCTCCCTCCTGTTCTCATGGTGGTTGAGGTGTAATTACATGCAGTATATTGCGCACATTTTAGATGACTTTTACATATGTATCCATCCATGGAGATCTAGATGGAATGTTTGTCTATAGCTTCCCTTGTGGGGAGGTTGGCAGGTGTCCCCTCTCAGTCAATGCCTTCCAAGAGGCAACTGCTATTATGATTTCTATCAATATAGGTCACTTTTGACTGTTTCTGAATATCATAAGTGGAGTCATACCTCATGTATTCTTTCATGCCTATCTTTCTTTGCTGGTCTCAGAAATCGCTCTGTGATAATCCTTTGTGTGAATGTACCAGTTTATTGATTCATTCTAGAGTTGAAGGACACTTGGGTTGTATCCAGTTGATGGCTGTTGTAAGCAGTGATCTTGGGGACATCGCTATACAGGTATTTTGGTGGACACGAGAACTCCTATTTGCTGGGGAACTGCTTCCAGATAGGCATATGTCTGGCCTTCATAGACACCACGAAACAGTGCTCCCAGGTGGTGGTACTGGTTTACTCCGTCTTGCTCCATATTGTTACCAGCACTTGGTACTTCCCCACACTCAATGTTTACCATTCTGATAGGCATGTGGTATGCCTCCTTGGGTTTTGATTTGCATTTCTCTGATGCAAAATGAGGCTGACTACTTTTTTTTTTTTTAAGATTTTATTTATTTATTCATGAGAGAGAGAGAGAGAGAGAGGCAGAGGCAGAGGGAGAAGCAGGCTCCCCGCGGAGCAGGGAGCCCAATGCGGGACTCGATCCCAGGACCCTGGGATCATGACCTGAGCTGAAGGCAGACGCTTAACCGACTGAGCCACCCAGGTGTCCCGAGGCTGACTACTTTTTTTAATGTGTATGGGTCATATGGGTATTTCAGGTATGTGTGTGTATGCGTGAGTTGCCTATGTATGTGGAGTCCCTATTTAAACATTTTGGCCATTTTCAAAAGATGGATTGTCTGTCTTTGTCTTATTGATTTGTAGGAGTTCATCTTATGTTTTGGTTAGGAGTTATTTAAGAACTGTATGTATTGCAAATATCTTCCCCAGTCTGAGACTTTCCTTTTCACTCTCCTACTGATGTAATTTGATAAACAGATGCTCTTCATGAAATACAATGTGCCCATCTTTTATTTTATGATAGTGCTTTTTGTGTTCTCCATAATAAAATCTTTCCCACTTTGGGTCTCTTCTAGGGTTTTAAAACAGAATAGTGTGGGAGCGATGTTTAAAGAGGGTCCTTTGTACATTTGAAATGGCCCTTGGACAAAGACGGTTGATGCATGACAATAAAATAGTTCCCCTTATGAGAGCCCAACCCATCCCTTCAGGCCTTGCTCAAATTCCCGTTCCTTCGTGAGATGGCTGCCAACCAGCTTCCCCCTCTGCTCCTTTCAGTAAGCACTCAGCTGAGTTAATCCCATCTGTTGGTAATTTTTTAGAAAGACTATAGGCCGAATTGCGCTCTTCCACAATCACCACTCAAAAATAGCTCAGACGGACAACACAGAAATTATACTACACGGACAAAGAGTCATTCACCAGGTATATTTGAAGTCTAAGCTCTTTGAGCTGTACACATGCACAAATGATTCGGTTGGTGGAAATCTCCCCCTTCCCCTCCATATATAAACTTTTCAAACTGAAAGTAGTGCTGAAGAGGTTTGCATAAGGTGCGTCATGGAAAAGCTGAGGCAATTCTGACTTTCACAGTGCAGAGAGGGCCCCCTGACACCAAGGGCTCCCCGTTGCTTACCGCTCTCCTGGGAAAAGTTCCTCTTTCCCTCTCCCCAAACCCAACCTAATGAAAGAACTACTTGACCTGAGACAGATTAACATGGAAACGTCGCAATAAATTTCACCGAGACTAACCACTTAGGTCATCCACTCCACTGTGTTTTTATTTTGTGACTACACAGGATGGTCATTTTAACTTTGGCTAAATTTGGCTGGAAATGACTGATGGTATCTGCTTTAAAACACTTAAGAAATTATTTCCAAATATGTTTTCCTGATCCATATTTCTTTAGAACCTGCATTCTGAAAACTCTGAGTAGCTTAAAAAGTCAAATGACCCCCAGAAGACTGCGAAGAGGTTCAGCACAAAATGGCTGAGGGCGGCCGTTCTCCGTCAGTCTCAAGAGCTCAGAAAATATTTCTTCCACTAGAGGGCAGCATCCCTCCACTTTTAAGTCTAATCTTCCATTCGCTAATGAAAAACCAAAAACCTCCGCAGCAAAGTCAAGTCAAAGCATTTGCTTTTTATACACTCCTCAGATTTTATTTTTAAAAGGAGCCTGCATTTCTTCTCATGGAAACTCAGGGCTTTACAAGCAACGCTGTCCTCAGTTTCACCTGTATTGTGTCCAGTACGATATTGCTATATTCACAGTAGAACGGACTTTTAATTTCTGAGTGATCAGTCTGTTTTAAGTTTCTGATGAAACTAACATACACCTTAGTCAAAAACCACAACAATCCTTCCATAAGATGGCTGTGTTATTGTTCTCGTGTGTTTTTCTGAGGCTTGGGTAATGAAAGTATTTCCCCACTCCCTGGTAACTGGCGTTTGCATCTAAAGTAATTCATTAATGTACAGCAGGAGATGAGGCCTTGCACATATAGCAGAAGGTAATGGTTTTATAGGTGTATCTTCGGTAATGCACTTCGGGCTACAGAAATAGAAATATCACATGTGACGAAAACAAATGTTTTTGAGCAACATGGCCATTGCATGAGTAGGATTGGTATACGTTTGTTGATCTACCATCCTTTCCTTTTTCAAACACTCAGTGGCCGCTACATTCTGGCGATCTAGCTGCATCCAAATTGTCTACGACGGACACTTGCCTCTTCACTTTATTTGAAAACAAGTGTTCTTGATAGCAAAGATGTTGGCTAATCATTTATATATTGGCATGAGAAGTTTTGTGCCCTTCCAAAATTCAGCATTATCCATAATAGAGCATAATATTATCAGATTATCTGTATTAGTATATGAATGCATTCATAAGCAATGCATGTGTTTTTAAGCAGCTAAACAGTCACTAAATAAAAAACATCCAGATTTTAAAAGCACAGCTGAAACATTTGTACAAATATACAAAGAGAAAAAACAATCATTCAGACACCATGAAACTTTTGTAATAAATAGGTTTGTCTGAAATCGGTCTCTATCACCCTGGACAAGCCTCCCCCGTGAGTCTGGGAAAGTACTCTACGGAAGTGGTGTTCAAAATCTACGGAGGAATATCTTTGGGGCCAAGCTCAGTGTTGCCTCCAGGAATTTTAATAGAGCTATGAAGTATTGACTCAAAATAGTGGATATACCCAGACTTGTTGAGCTGGATGATGCTGATAATTTTTCTAGTCTAGATAGGACATGGCTGGATGCTGACAATCTGTGAGTTGTAGTATATCCTCGAATCATGAAAATAAATGCTGGTGATCATGCATGTCCTGGGAATGTTGGGATGCAGAGGACTGAGTGAGACCAGATAGGGATATCTCATGCAGTCAAAGTCAAGTTTACTTATGGTCCTACTTAAGTGGCCAGGAAGAAACAACGCACACACGTCAGGACTGGGACTGAAACAGATCACAAACAACACGAGTGCTATTTGTTACTGATGTCTCTGGCTTGGATCAACAAGGGAGAATGAAGATATAGGCTGTGCTGATACTTTAATAAGAAAATACTACCTTTTTTCCCTAGAACCTTCTAAATAATGGATTATTACTCGATGGGTATGATATGATCAGGAAACTTATCACCTTTTCCTAGCCCTTTTGTCCGAGAGGCTTGATTACAAGGAAGGAATCTCAAACAACCAAACACCCAGGGATTGAAAGGCAATTATTTTTTTTTTTTCGACAAACAAACAACAGAGGGCAAGAAAGCATGATAAAGAGGAGACAGATATTATCGTTGAGGCGGAGCGGTGAGCTCAGTTGGACACGGAGGGTGGCAGGCCGGGACGCCGGGTTTGGATGATTTTTGGCTTTGGGGAAGTCTTTGGATCCTCTTCTTCCTCTATGTCACTGTCGCACACGTGCACGACGACACTTGGGGTGGACTCAGTTCCTGCATGGAGCTCATACTTCTCTCCTGAAAGGCAAGAAAAAGGGGGATGATAAAGGGGAAGGGAGCTCAAAGCAGATTCTTTGGCAACGTTTGTTCTGGAAGTAAGGAGAACATTTTACAGGGTCTCAGGAAACCCGGGTGTAATCCAGGAATGGCACGGGGCATCGCAAAATGGAGTGAGACTGTTCGGTCACTGTATCTCTACCACCTATCAACCGGACAACCTGCAACGGGCCACTCACTCTCTCGCAGCCTCAGCATCCTCAGCTGTAAACTTCAACATGGTCACAGCGACAGCCCATGGGGTCGTGGTGATGACTGAGTGGGTCTGGCAGCTAGTTCTCGGTTTCTCTTCTGTTTCCCATCATCGTTGCTAATTGCTGAGTGACCTTGGGCCAACAGCGTCACTTCTTCACCTTCTCCCCAGGGCAGTCTCTGAAGTCTCCTCCAGCCGCACACTTTAGTAGTAAGAGCTGCCCCAGGATGGACTAAGGCAGGATCATCACTTGTCCGGGATTGGCGGTGGCTACTGGGTGACGGGGGTTAGATGACTGTCAAGGTCCCTTCAAGTTCCAAGAGTCTGTCCTTCTTGACTGGCTCATCTTACAGCCAAATGGCTGTTAGCTGGCTGGCTTCCTGTCTTTGTTTCACTTCAGGAGGTATTTACTGAGCATTCTCCATGGTCTGGCCTATTGCTGTGATAAAGGCTACACGCACACTAAAAAACATTTGTGTCTACCGCAAGAGCACAGCCCAGTGGCCGCATGTGGAAACAGGAAGTATTACAAAATACCACGGTAAGCACTAGCGTGGCAATAGATGTCAAGGACTATGGCACCAAATTGTAAGGAGAAAGTAACACTGAAAGGCTTCCCGGTGGAGGCGAAATTGACTTAGGTCTAAAAGACAAGTAGAAGACCTCCGGGTGGTCAGGCAGGAGGAGGGGGCATTCTCCATCTGCATGCTTTTAACTTCTCAACTTAACTGTTGACATACTCATCTTAACCTTCTCCTGACATCCCACCCTTCACTCCCCATCCTTCACAAATGGGGAAAATCTAAAAGCAGTGTCTCCCAGACATCCTCCTGGTCAGTGGCTTTCCAGGTCTCACCAGATCAAATCCTCGTTTCTCAGACTAGGACAGAAGACCCTGCACAATCTCTTACCAGTCACGACAGCCACATCCTCGTACCTACTGATAAAGGAAATTTTTGACTTTAATGTTTGTGGGCTCTGCTCCTGGTCTCCCAGGGAAGCTATCCTTTAACATTTACCAAGGCCAAAATGACTCAGCAAAACCTCAAAGCATGGGCTGTATTTCTGCCCTGAGCACACATTATAAGTCGGCTTCGTTAAAAAACAAACAGAGGAAACCAAAAAGGAGCATTCCAAACATAAACATAAGAAAAACAAAAAACACCTCCCTGATTCCCATAAGATTAAGGTCAGACAGCCTTGCACATACTAAAAGCTTAAGATAAAATCTGTAACTATCTGGAATGTCCTTTCCTGTGATGCCTTGCAACTCTTTTTTTTTTTTTTTTTTTTTAAGATTTTATTTATTTGAGAGAGAGAGAACGAGCAGGTGGGGAGTGGCAGAAGCTCCCCACTGAGCAGGGAGCCCGACTTGGGGCTCGATCCCAGGACCCTGAGATCACCACCTGAGCCGAAGGCAGACGCTTAACGGACTGAGCCACCCAGGCGCCCCTAATTTCTTTTTTTTTTGTTTTTTAATCCCCTCAGTTTTCGGTACTTGGTTTTGTGGCAGGCCTAGCAAACTAATATAGCCATGTGCTGCTAAGAGTGTTCTCTTTCTGTTAAGAGTCAGAGAAGTCCTTGCTGGACCGCCTTTGACATCCTGGTGTGTAGAGCAAAGGCTTTCCTGGGTGAGGGCAGGGATATTTCACAAAAATGGAGTGTTTCAGCTCCAGGATTTCGCTGGATATTGGCAGTAGCCAAGAGGGACAGAACTAGCCAGAGCCATAGAAATATGGCTCATAAAGACCCTGCAATTTAAAGTCTAGATTTGGCGAACTTGTAGGTAGAGAGAATTGTGGCAGCAAGTATGAGATCTCTGGCATAAGTGGACCAGTTTGGATTCAGCAGAGGACAGTGACAAAACCAGGGGACACGGAGCAGAACCAGGAAAGAGATACCTGCCTGAGTCATCGGAGCTCCGCTTTGCTTCCCTGATCCCCTCTGAAGTCCTTCCAAGGCCTATGCTCACGGCTGTGGTGGACCTAGCAACGCTATTTACAGCTCATTCAATTGTGTTCCGTTCTCCTTTAAAGCATTTTGTCCCGTTTATCAAAATCTCGAGGGAAAAGAACCACTTCAGCTATTGCCAAGGAGCGGAATCTATAGGACACCAGCTCTTGCATAAAAGGCGCTGGGCCCTGGCTGGGCAGAGACCTGGTTGGCGGCATCTTTGAGCAGCGTGTTCTCAAACTCCTGACAGCTTACTGGAGGTGCTTGTTAAAATCAGAATTTACTGGGGGCGCTCCTGAGTGGCTCAGTTGGTGGAACGTCGGATTCTGGATTTCGGCTTGGGTCATGATCTCAGGGTTGTGAGATCGAGCCCCATGTCTGACTCTGCGCTGGGCAGGGAGCCTGCTTAAGATTCTCTCTCTCCCTCTCCCGCTGCACCCCCCCCTGAAATGAATGAATGAATGAATGAATGAATGAATGAATGAATAATAGAGTGTACTCGTATGAGGCTGCAACGCTGCAAATTCTGACTTGGTGACATCTCCTTTGGAACCCAGCGCCACCCCCCTGCCACGTGCTTCCCTATGTTTCAGGGCGGCCGGTGTTACACGGGTTTGTGTGGCCGGCAGGGGGCTGCAATCCTGCTAGGGCGCTGGCCTGCACCTAACCTGCCTCCTCCCTCCCTCCATTCTGCACCGTCAATTTTTCACGGGAAAGGGCCAACAGCGCAGGTCAAGGGCAGAGGTGGGGATGCTGAGGACGCAGGAGGGAAAAGCAGCAAGGGCTCCGTATCAGCCCCACAGCCACCCCCAGCCAGCAGCACGATTTCATCGGTGGTCTTCTTTCTCATCTGTTTCTGGGACAGCAACAAGCCCCTCGAAGTTCCACAGCAAACGGTGATGAGTTCATCGTATCCGCGGTTTCCAAAATGTTCTCTTTCCTTTGGGAATGCCTTGCAATTCTGAAGGAGAGACGCCCTCCAACAAGAGACGGAGAAAGAGAGCAAACACACGGTGAGGTCATTCTTGTTGCGAAAGGGATTTCTTCGAAGTTCTCCCGGTTTAGAGAGGAAACCGGAGTGGCTGCTGGAGCCCGGCGCCTTGCTGGGTGTGATGCAGGCTGAGGTGGTGGTGGTCTCGGGACGACAGGAGAGATTCTGCCATCACCCAGCGAGCCTGCAGATGGTGGGGCCGGGGGCGGGGTGAAGGGGGGTGCGGCGGGGACCCCAGCCAGGGGGCTGACCAGACACCCTGCCCCTTTCCTCATCTGTCGGCAAGAAGCTAGTTGCTAGCTTTATATATATATTTATATTTATGTTTATATTGTAGTAAAATATACTTCATGAAGCTAGCCTTTTAATTAAGCCATTTGTTCGCCCTGGCTTGGATAAAGAACATTGCCTTAAAGATACCTCTAGTTGCAATGTGTTTACCAACTCAAACCTGAGCGCTTTCCTCTCCGGTCGGTGTGCTGAGGGCACATTCAGGTTGGGGCCGGAAAGATGCTGGGCAACCCTCACGTTGTGGAGCCCGTCGAGCTAACAAAGTCAGTCAGGCTGCTTGGTAGTAGAGCTATTGTATCGCTGTGATCCCATTAACTCCGACATTTCACCATTCTATTTTTGGAAACTTTCTTACTATCAAAATCCAGCAAAGCTTAACAGGGGTTAAGAGCCCCACAAAATAAAAAGAAGTAGCTTTGGTGTGGCTGGATTGAAGTTTTCTTTTTTTGGCCTGTCTTTCCCTTTGGGCTTGAGCTAATTCCCTACCATGAGGGCTGACGTCAATGCTGTCACCCTGCAGGGTGACCAACTGGGCTTGGCAGGGGACAAGGAGCCCGCGGGGGCCCTGTCCCCTCAGGGTGGGCTGGTGCTGCCACACTACATGGAGCATGGCCATCGGAGCATTTCTTTGAAAGGATGAGCAGAGGGTCACCCATGACACTCCCAATCCTTACGTCTGTGTTCAAACCCTCCACCACGTCCTGATTCCTGCAAGTCTGGAGGAAGTGGAGGTGTCCATGGGCTGCTTCCTGCTCTCAGGAGGGAGACGGTCACACCCCTGTTCTGAGCAGGGGGCTGGGGGACAAGGTGACGTGTGTGGGTGACTGCTGGTCTGAGTACCCGCGGAGGTTCCCCATCATGCTGCCACCCTCGGCTTGTGGGCCAGGAGTTGGCCCCTTCTTGAATTCTCTCTAAAATAATCAGTGTGATTAAGCACGGTCTCTAAAAATCAGCATAATGAGATGTGGTAAGGGCAGGAAGATGTTACAAAGCTATATTTACGCACATGCCAGCAGAGCCGAGACGGTTCAGATACCTAATCAGAAAACTCTTGAGATAGAAGGAAAGGGTTTCCTTTCCTTGGGCAGGTCCTCATGTGAGCTGGAGCTCCAGGAGATGGAATCCCCGTCCCAGAGGCTTTCAAAAGACTGGAGAGTGGAGCAGGCATGAGGCGAGGGTCTGCTTTATGCCTCGCATGGCTGCCATTCTTCTCTGAAGAGTCTCTCTCTGGAGCATCAAGAGCTCTCAATGTCTGTCTCTACGAGACGCTATGTCCTCAGCCTGAACGCACACCTGCATCTGGCCTTATATGGACATCTCTACAAAAATCTCCCACTCTTCTCTAAACTCACATATCCAAAGTAGAACTAGTTATGTTCCCTGTCCATCTATGTTTCCTTTCCAGCTATCACATTTCTTTGGGAGGTTCCATCTTCTAGTGCCAATCCGCAGAGCTGGTCATCCTGGAAGCTCCTCTGCCTTCCATCCATGGTAGTTAATCTGCCCAGGAGCGTTATTCAGTACTGCTTTGAAACATTTCTCCATAGGCTCCCTCACAACCTCCTGCTCGTAATGCCCCCATTCACAGTTCACCTCCTCCCACCCCAACGACTCTCAGCTGGTTTCCCCACCATAGGAACTAATCTTCCCTGTCACAATAAGCTTCCTGAAACAACATTTGGGGACATCGCCTCATCACATAGTGATGGCGTGATGCTGAGAGACACATAACATTCTATGCCTCAGTTTTCCCCATCAGCAAAATGGGAATAACAACCACACTGATACTATGAAATAAAGGAATATTTGTCAGATACGTAAGAAAGCCCTCCTGAGATTCATGACATGATGATTTAAGGTGACATGGTGGTCAGTGCTGCTGCTGCCCCAAATAACTTCCCGTTTTCAATATGATGAACTCATCTAGTCACACCACAAAGCAGCTAAAGAATTAAGCAGGTGAGTCATTCCAAAGAGCTTCTACTCAGTGGAGTCACGGCTGTAAACAGCAAGAAGGGTGGATGATGACATGCTGAGTCCCTCAGTTCAAATGCACAGGGGAGTGTCGTAAATTCCGACCTTCAAGATGGAATGACCCTTGCTCTCCTTGCTACTGCCCAACCCCCATCGGTAAGTTCCTCTCTCCCCACCTTTTCCACGCTTGTGTCCCCATGAGAAGGAACCAGCTCTTAAACTGATTTTAAACGAGATCTCTTTCTTTTTCTGAATCACTTGTTTGTAATGCCTAATCATATCACCTTTTACATTATACATTAGTTGTTTCATCTGGTGATGTTTTATATTCCAAGCTGCTAAAGTGGTGGTTTCGGTGATGGCTTCAGCTTCACGTACAAGTAAAGGCTCAATAAATACATTGCTGATTTATGAAAGGCCCCAACCTTGGCCATTTGACATGTTTGTACAATGTCCAGTACGTACTCGCAATGTGAATTTTTCTCCTAGTGTTTAAGGTGTGTAAGTTTTAGATTTTCAGCTAAGCTTAAAACCAAGTAAGGGCAAGTATTTACCCAATTTTCAGTGTGCTGGCAGGGGGGTGTCATGGAAACTTACCATCTGCTTTAAATATCACAACGACTATTTCCCACACCCTTACTAAATGCCAGACACAGCTCTCAGTACTTCACATCAACTGGGTATTTAATGATGACGACAGCTCTGTACTGTGGGTGGCATCCTGTCTAGTTGATCCAAGAGGAAATTGAGATCACAGAGGAAGTATATGACAGAGCCAGGATTCAAACTTGGGCCCATCAGACCTCAAAGAATGTGCTCATAATCACTCTCTGGCACTGCCCGTCCTGACTCCCACTGGGTCATGTTTGACAAGAGACACTCCTGAAAGGGAGCTGGGTTTAACTTTTACTTTTAATACGTCCTTAAGGCAACTTATATTTTAGTGAATATTTGTTCTCTAGCTAAAGAGGAACATCTTGCCTCTTTTTGTTCTGGCCAATTGGTAGTTATTCTAGGCATGGTCTCCCTGACAGTGAATCATCTCAAAAGATAACAATCAATTATGAAAAAAAAGGGCTATATATTATAAAGTGATTTGACTTACATCTCTTATGGTAGCTTGGGACTCTGAAAAAAATTTTCTATCTTTCCTTCTGGTCTTAATTTTATAGTCTCTCATATGGAAAGTGAATTCTCAATAGGAAAGTTAGGGTCTTAGTGGATTGATTGTGTTTCACAATGACGGCCATAATATTTCTTGCTAAACATTACTCTTCAATAACCTTGCCTGTTCTTCATGGAGGATTGTTCCCACTGTGTCCTCTCCCCTCAAATCTGGACAGGCCTTTCTGACTGCCTTCACTAATACACTGTGGCAGAAGTAATCAGTGTGAATTCTGGGTTGCGTCGCAAAAACACACGCACTTCTACCTTGCTCTGTCAGGATGCTCATTCCTAGAACCTTGTGTCCATGTTGTAAGGAAGTGCAAGCAGCCCATGAAGAGGCTCACGTGGAGAGGAACCAGGGTCCCTCACCTACAACCTGTCTGAGCTTTCAGCCAACAGCCACACCGATGTGCCAGCCATGTGAGTAAGCCATCTTGAAAGTTGATTTGCCAGTCTCCGGCTGAGGGGCCCGAGCAATGTTGTATGGAGCAGAGATGAGCTGTCCCCCTGAGCCCTGCCTAAATAGAAGATTTGTGAGCAAAAAAAAAAAAAAAAGATTGTTGTTGTTTCAAGGCCTTCATTTCGGGATAGTCTGTTATGTGGCAATTGGTAAGTCATGGGTCATACAAGTTCTCTTTGCTCAGAAGCAAGCTAAGCCACTACAACTTTAGTTGAAATGAATTGCTTGTGCTTTATCCTCTTTTCTCTGCTCACGTGTTACATTAGACTGGATACCACACCAGTCTCCATCCTTCCTTCCTTAGGGATGAAGCTGCATGAGCAAGCCACTTGGGACCTCTCTCTGTGGCCGCTTTCTTACTCCTCTCCAGTGGAAGCAGAGCAACAACTTAGGGGAAAAGAACTGAAACTGCTCAGCTCACCCTCTCCACTTTGCTCTTTGGGCCACCCCTGCCTGCAAAGGGCCTGTGCCCTGCTCAGCTCTCGGCCATGTGTGAAGGCCAGCACAGGAGACCCCGCCCCGTGTGGGGCAGTCTGTGGGCAGGCAGGGGGAGTCCCGACTGCTCGGCTCTGGATTTCAGCATTGGCAAGCTCTGGCTGGTGCTCAACCCAGCCACATTCTGGGCTTCAGCACAGCCTCAGAAACAGAGCTGGCATTATTCATCTCCTCTGTCTTAGTCTTATCTAACCCTCAGTGAGTTCTGAACCGAATAGGGAAAACAAGGCCTCTGTTATTAATCTGCACTGAATTTTAAGAGTGGATGATGGCTTATCAAGACAAGGGCGAAGACCATTTCCAACAGGACCCTTGAACACAGAACCATGCTGGGTTGTGTGCACGCATTGAACTTGATCTAAATTAAGAGCCCTTTATATTTGAGTAAGATGAGGAAGGTTGATTCCAATATTACAGTGATTTCAGGCTTCTCATAGAAGGCCCTACAAACCCCTTTCCTCAGTATTTTTATTGTGAATGTGCTATTTTCAAGAGAACGAGGGGGCATCCGTCCTGATCTATGGAACAAAAACATGGAATTTCTATGTGTTAGTTTTACTGAGCATGTTGCCTGTTCACGGGATTTAAAACAGACTGAGAGAAGAGTGTGTGTAATCTGAAATGTGCTTGAAAGGTGCTCACACTTAGATTTCCTTTCCTTTCATGTATTAGGTTTGGGACTTCAATTCGGCAGGGTGGGCAAGGTGAGCTAGGCTGCCAAGCCCCGCTCTACCACTCCCTTGCCAACAGCAGAGACAGAGGTGCCTGGCCCTGAGGTAGCTCTCAGAGGACTGGGGGGGGGGGGGGAGGGAGGGTCAGAGTTGGGGGGCGCGGCAGGAGAGCCACCTGCAGCCGCAGGAAGCAGGGGTGTGGTGAGTTGCACTTCCTTTCTTCCTCCCAGACCCTGGCTGTGTCTGAAGTCATCATGTCTTTTAAGCCTCTCTCAGTCCTGGCAGGGCTAATGCTGGTTTGCTTTGGGCCCAAAAGTGCTCCCCAAGAAAAGGAGGAATTATGGTATAAAACATCAGGAAGTTTCCAAAAGCTGTACCACCGCCCCCATACATGATTTAACGGTATTTTAAAGTTATCTACCAGCAAGCTCATCTTCTCCCAAAGGGGAGAAAAGAAAGTGTGTGGGTGGGTCTTGGGAAGGGGGGTGGCTGGTGACACCTCTCTGGACTGCTCCCCTCTCTCACTCCTCTTTTGTCTGCCTCACACTGGCACCTTTGACCTCTTCCTAGGCACTGCTTACCTCTACGTCTCTCTCGCATTCGAGAACCACCTGATAAATAGTGCAGAAGTGTAATCAGTATTGTTCTCAAACAAGGGTGCTAAGCTGCCAGTGATGTCTGGAAATGCAACAGGGATTTTTTTTTTTTAATTTTCATTTTTTGGTTTTCACAGGGACTGGGTTGCGTGTGGATACTGGCATTTAGCAGGTGATGCCCAAAGATGCTAAACGGACTGCAATGTGTAGGACTGTCAGTTCCAAAATATCATAGCTTTCGCACTAAGAAACACTGAGCAAAGAGCTTAAAGTAGGCACATTTACATTTTAATAAAAGACTTAAGATATGGTTTAAAAATTGAGTGACCAAAAATAGGTAACACACACTGAGCATTCACCACGTCCTGTGTTGGACATATAGATTCATACAGGTTATCTCATTTGATACCTCTAATAATCTGATTTTACTGTTGAGGAGGCACAGAGGGGTTAAGAAAGTTTCTCCAGGTCACATAGCTAGTAAGAGGTGGTGCCTGGATTCAAACTCACACTCCGAGTTTTAGTCATCATCGTAAAGCAAGAGAAATATCTTTCTTCATGTTGGAGCCTCACGGACAGCTACAAAAGAGAAGAGGAGGTATCCCAGGGCAGAGGGGCTTCCTGGAGAGGTGTATATCACAACTGCCTATTCAAGCTCAATCTGGGAGTGGAGAAAGAACTTATTTTCTAAGTAGAAGTGGAAAGAGGATTCTCGATTAAAACCAATATTCCCAGGAGGAAGAAACATTCCAGAGAGAGAAGTCCTTTGCACATTTCTTCTCTCCCATACCTTTGTGTTTCCATGAGCTCACATTTCATTTTGATCAACCCCAGAGAAACGTGCTGTAGGTAATTTTGAGGGTGGGGTCAAATCACTGAATGGCAACTCTGTCCCTTACCCTTCGTGCAGCAGCTGCTTCTGTCAAAGTATGTCCTCTAAGCTTGGGAGGCAAAGAGTATAAAGCAAAGCACAGACCACCCCATGCCCGTGTAAAGTTCAGAGAACAATCCCAGGTAAATCACCACCACCACCGTCACGAAGGATAGGAATATGGTTCTCGCTGGCTGGTAGACACTATTCCAAGTGCTTTCCATACCTCAATACATATACTGGCACAGGAAACATCTTTCAGAGGATGTCCTGCTAAATGATACTGCTCAGAGCAAAATGACCATCACACACACCATGGATCTGGTAGTTCCTGTGTGCCAGGCACTGGACCAGGTACCTCATGTGTATTAATTATTCCATCCTCATGATGACCTTGCAAATTGTCAAAAATCACCATTAAAAAGAAAAAAAAGGAGGTGCAGAGAAGTGAAGTAAATTGCTCAAGGTCACATCAAACAAGTGGAGCTAGGACTCCAACTGAGGTATGCCGAGGCCAAAGCATGACCGCCATATTGCCTCTCATCAGGGCGGCACACAGGCTTTACCTCAGCGGGTCTAGCATGAGCTCACGTCAGGAAGCTATTATCAAAGTAGGAAAACATAAAGGGTCCGCTTGGTAAAATGGGGTGGGAGGAGAGGAAGAGATGGGGATGCCAAAGAGAGGGCGAAGGAAAAGAGAATGCTTCTATTATTTTGTTAGAAGAGGTGTCCTATTTCAATAACGGAAAGTTTGTTTATCTTTTGGGGGTTTCCCTCTTAGACTGGATGAGGCAGGGGCACGGATCTTCATTCCCTCCTAGGTCATTTAGGATCTAAAGTACTTCATGGGGACAACCAGTTGACTGAGGACCTGAATTCACAGCTGAGACAAGGAAGTGGAGCCCTCCAGGGAAGGTATGGACCAAGGAGACTAGGGAAACCATGGAGGGAGTAGGGGTGGGAAGATAAAGGGAGACCGAGTAAAGGGGTTCTCTGAAGCCTGTGAGGTAGGGCTCATCCACACAGATGACAGAAAAGTAGCAACAGAAGGAGAGAAAGAGCTGCTTGGTCAGAGAGGCGTGAGGTTTTCCTCTCTAGAAATGACCATCCCGTTTGACCTTTCCTGATATTAGGGGCTTGGCTAAGGGCATAATAGCTCTGGGGATGGTCATGTGTCTTTTCTATTATTCTACCATGTGCGTATTTTACCTGTGAAAGAAGAGAAAGAAGTATTTTATGTTGCTACTCAACAGTGATTAAAAATAATTGTGGAGTATATGCTGAGAAGAAAAGCTTTTCAGACACTTTTTCCCCCAGGGAAATTTCTTAAATCATAGGTTTTGTTTGTTTGTTTGTTATTGTTTTGTTTTTAAGTAGGCTCCATGCCCAGGGTGGAGCCCAACGCGGGGCTTGAACTCACAACTCTGAGATCAAGACCTGAGCTGAGATCAAGAGTCGGACATTTAACCAACTGAGCCACCCAGGCGCCCCTCCAGGGAAAATTCTTTGAAAGGAAATGGAAAATTCTGAGCATGTGGTGCAGAATCACAAATCTGCGTGCCTTGGGTGGGGAATGACGGAAGAGACTGCGCGAGTGGGAACGCTGGAGCCTGACTGTTTTATTTGCTTTTCATATCTGTGATCAGAAAATAGCAGTTGTTGAACAAGAACTGGAAGCTTATGTAATAGTCATACCACATGCGCCCAAAATATAGGTGTTCATCTATATTTAAAAAATGGAATTTTCTCTACCTTTGAATCAGTGAGCCTGGAATAGAAACTGTTTCTTCCTTGTAAGTTACATGAATTAATGAAATATATTTTCCATGCAGAGGAAACGCAGTGCACTAGGCAGCAAACCAGCAAAACTGCTTTACTATGGCATGTTTTGATGGAGAAGAATTTGGGGGGGAAAAAAGGCTAAATATAGCAGATATACGCAACTTGAAACTTGGGCACCATTTTAAGCCCTCCTCTGCAGTTAACTGAAATTGATCTCCCTAACAAGAGCTAAAAATAGCAGGAGAAAAAAAAAGGAATAGACAATGACTTTCATATCATTCCCTTCAGGCATTTTCAGCGACAATGAACATGACCTTCCAGAGCCATCCTAGAGAGCAGAATAAAGCCTGGCATTTCACATCCCACCTCTGATTTGCCACCCATTTAGTACATTGTAACATCTTTGTGTTTCCATTTTGGCTGATTGGTAGAGATAAGCTGTCTCGCTGGGCTGGGTTTTATATCTGAAAAGAACATAGCACCGTACTCCTTCTGGAGTCAGGAATAATAGCTATAAAATGAACCAAAATAAATATTCGATTCATCCTCCACTAGGTCAAAGCCCCTCTTCTTTTGTCTAGATGATTGTTAGATGATGGGCTTCTCTAAATTCACCAGGAGGACTAATGGCAATGTAGAAAGCCTCTGTTTTACAGAGCCCGTAGCTGTCTTTTAAGCAGAGCAGAAGGCAAATTCTGATCCCCGTGTCCCACGGGGCCACAGAGAAAAGCACTGAACAGGCCTTAAAGCCTGACCCAGTGGCTGTGTTGGGGGGGCGGGGGGTGCCGATAAGTGCAGAAATGAAAGGTGGAGGAACACATTGTGTAAGTTGTTTTGCGTTTTAAAATTTTCCTTTAGCAACAGTCTTGAATTTCTTCTAGAGAAATTAATTTTATGATTCAAGAGACCTCTCTGGTTTCTCAAACTTTTCACTTCCCAGGGCAAAGGTGCTCGCTCAATCAATTCTTTCTGCTTCTTCCCAGTGGCAGAGGAACATATTTTAACTTACCAGCTGTGCAGCCTTGGGCAAGTTACTTAACCACTCTGTGCTTCACATGCCCCAGCTAGATCTACGAGGAGAATAGCAATTCTCATCTCATGGAGTCGCTCTGAGCATTAACGGAGATAATATAGTAAGGTATCCAGAACAGTGCCTGGCACACAGTAAGCCCTATATATATTTTAACTGCTGTTTCTATTTAAAATTTTTTTCCTGATTTGTCTATTTTACTTACTTTGGATCAAAAACAGAACATACAGTCATGGGGACACAGTGAAGAATGCTTGAAATGGTGCCTCTCACATTTTCCTGAGTATAAACTTGTTCTCACTGCAATAAATAGAACCAGACTTGCTTCTCCAGGGTTATGGGGCCCTTGTGTCATAAGAAGTGTTATAACAGCCTGTGAAGGATTTCAAAGGAATCCCACAGGCTTGGGTTTGATCATGGTTCCACTGTAATTGCACTCTCTATGCTTATTTCAAGAGCCTCTCCACAAGTTCCATGAGCATGAGCTGTTCCTGTCTGGAAGAGGGTCACCACTGTTCCTTTCCCAAAGAAGGGGAGTCCTGTTCTGCTCCTGCTCGTCGGAGCCTCCATGAAAGTGTCCTCCACGAAAGGGTCTTAGTAATGCACGTCCTTGCCTTTTAGGGCGGCTGGGCACATTCACATTCCCGTGAGCCAGCTGGTTTGCTGAGGTGATCCTCCCTCAGACCGAGCGCCATCTTGCCCTGGATCCCTGCTCCACGATGATCTTTCTTCAGACTTACTTTAGCTCAGCATCTTTCAATTCCCACATCTCTTCTCAGTCACTCAGCTCTCCCAATTTAGCAGTGTTAGTCACTCCTCCGAAGCAAACCCCATTCCTCTGAGTTGCTTGCTCTGCTCTGATGTTACCGTGTTTCCATACTCCCGGAACTGAGGCAGCCATCCCTTAACACGGAATGAGTTATAATTCCTTACTGAAATGCTTCTGCCCAAGGATTAAAAATGAATCTCACGAAATCTTTTTTTTTTTCCCCCAAACGGAAACGCTCAAATACCTCTCCTGGAAGAAAACATTAATTTAGTGCTGCTGACTCAGTCTGGATAAAGCCGTAAGAAAGCAACAATTTGCTGGTGAAGAAATGATCCCTAGGCAGGCTGAGGGCTCTGATCTATTCACTCATTCATGCATGTATGCATTCATGCAATATTTATTGAGCATCTACTATGTGCAAGGTGCTACCAGGCACTGGGAGTACCAAAAGTCAAGAAGGCAGTGAGTTGAACAGTAGAGAACTACCTTAGGAGGAGTGTGGGAGCACTTGTGCAAAGTGCCATGAGGAGCTTGAAGGAACAAGTCCCTGCCTTGGCACCTCGTGGTGGGGTGGGGGGGCAGGGAGGACAGGACACGGGGTGTGGCTATGCTCCTTCACTGTTGTGGCTGAAATAGCCACTGACACCCAGGCTTCTAACGCAGCCTCCGTGATATTTTCAACTCAGTTGTCGGCTGCGAATCAACCATCTGTGTGGGGTAAAGAAGCTTCAAGGACACAGGAAGAGGACAAGTGGAGAACTAAATAAAGAGAAGCAGCCTCGGGGCGCCTGGGTGGCTCAGTCGTTAAGCGTCTGCCTTCGGCTCAGATCATGATCCCAGGGTCCTGGGATCGAGCCCCGCATCGGGCTCCCTGCTCCGCGGGAAGCCTGCTTCTCCCTCTCCCACTCCCCCTGCTTGTGTTCCCTCTCTCGCGCTCTCTCTCTGTCAAATAAATAAATAAAAATCTTTAAAAAATAAAAAAATTTAAGAGAAGTGCCTCGAGTTGCTGGCAAAGAATGGAGGGAACCATATCCCAGAGAACACACCCAGGACACAGTATCGGTCATCCTTCAAAAGCAGAAATCCCTCGGTATTCGCCCTTACACACATACATGGTGCACGGGCCTCCATTTGCACGCCTGCCACACCTGGGTTTGGCTTTCTGAGAGTCACAGTGGCGCCAGGGATAACTGTCAATTCACGGTTAGGATAAGTGTTTCGTCAGCGTCACAGCAGAGGGGGCCTCACGTCCACCGAGGCCACCAGTGTCCTCAGTCAAAGGCCAGGGGATCTGGCCACGTGGGGGGGGGGGGTCAGCAGAGCCAGGCTTCACACTCGTCTCTGCCACCAACCAGCTGTGTCCCTTTGGGCAAACTGGCTCATCTCTCTCCAGCTTAGTGTTCTGATCTGTAAGAATATTACAGAAGAGCACCATTAATATTCCCAGTGGGAATGGGAATATTAATAATTGCTCTCTCGAGTGCTTTAGAGGACATTCACTGGGCAAGGGAAAGCCAGGCTCAGAGGTCAGCAGCACCACTAAGGTAAAGGGCATGCATTTTCACCACTGTCGATAAGTTATTCACAGCTCTCAAAAGAAGCCCCTTGTTTTCTCTGCCTCTTGAAGACCCTTTCATTCCTCCTTCCTCCCTCCCCTGTGCCAGGCTCTGTAAGCCTCCCTTCTGAGGCCAAACTCCTGCTCCATCTGTTCCTTCTGCCTCCATCAGCTCCAGGTCACCCCCGCCCCTGGCCATGTCTTCCAGACCCGGGACTCCGCTCTCTTAGCCAGTGAGGGTATCGGAGACCCGCCCTCATCCTATCTTTGCATCAAGCTTTGAGAACATTAACTACACATGAATTCTCCTTCCCATTTTGGAGAAAATGATTTGCATTTACTGGATTCCTGGCTCCAAGAGCGCACCTGAGGCCAGCTGGGATCTGGCAGTCAGGATGTCCGGCTTGGGCTGGGCCTCCCTTATACACAGTGCAGGAGGAAGAGCATTGCCATGGACCCCCGGGCTCTGTCACTGGCAAGTGGCTTCTCCCCTGTCTGGGCCTCTCGGTTCCGCCTCCTGTAAAATGCAGGCAGCCCAGGGACTCCTACGTCCTCCAGCCAAGACCTTAGTGATTCTCTGAAGCTCCCCTTCCTGACATTCACGCAACTGTACGATGAGGTGTTCAAACGTGTTGTCGTCAGCATCTGTGCAGGAGAGTCAAGCCGGCAGCTCCAAGTCCCTTGGCTCCAGCCGGTCCATCCGGGGCTGTGGGTGCCTGCTTCTGGAGTGTCCTGAATTACCGTGGGAAATGCTTTCACAAGGCTTGACTTGGGCAGACCCGACTATTGCATATACTTCACATTCATTCATATCACAGACACGGCTCTTTGCATGGGAAGTACATTGGCTCCGGATTTCCTGTACGTGGATGAGGCTTTCAAAGAAATCACATTTCGAGAATACCATTCTTCTTATTATATTGCTTCTTCCCTCAGCTCCTCTTAGTCAGGCACCTACTGCTTCTCACAACGGCTCTTTGAGGGGGGGCAGCCCATGGCCAGTGTGTAAAGGTCCCCGAGATGCTGAGTGTCTTGACGGCAATTAGAAAGAAACCCCAGGTAGCTTGCTCTCGGGAGTGCTATAATTTAAATTTCGGGCCACTTGGGATAGCCAGTTAGTCTCTGCAGGGAGAGTTTATTACTCAAACCAGCCTCATCCTAATCTGAGGACCCACTAGGGTGCCCTCCCTTCCTGGTTTGCCTGGGAATTTCCTGTGTTTGACACTGAAAATTCCCAGGAAGCCTTCAGTCCTGGGTGATCGCCCTAGGAGTGGTTGCCCTAATAACCAGGGTCCTCAAATTTCCATGGGTACAAGAATCATCACATGTGATGATTAGAACTGCAGACCTCTGGGGTGGGTGATTCTGGTCCAAGTGTCTTCCTGAGCACACCAAGAAACACCGGTAGCAACTCATTATATGTTTATCATCGCTGCCCTTTTGTCACTTGGCTATCAGTGGTTTTTGAGAGTTCCGGGGAGCTTTTAAAAAAATACTAATGCCTGAACTTGACCCCAATCAATTAAATCGGAATCTCTTAGGGTGCAATCAGGGCATTGGGATTGTATTTTTAAAGTCTTCTCTCACACCAGGAGACCAGCTAGTAGCAGACATGATGGGCATTATTTACCCTCGGATCCACAGTGCCTAAACCGTCAGCTGCGCCCGGTTGCAGCCCCTGCACCTCCCACCACTTCCCCTCCTGCTATAATACAGGAAAAATACTGTCAACCGAAAAAAGAGGCTGAGCCAATAAAAACCAAAAGCATTTCTTTAGGGTCTCAGAATTGCAGTTTGGGGAACACAGATATGGGCAGCAAGCCAAATAGTTTGCTCACCCTAGGGAACAAAAATCAAGCATTTTTAAAGACAAAAGGGAATGCCTGTATATGTTGTTTAAGAAGAATTCTGGTGGGTCTTGGTGGCAGAATATCTTGGCTGGTGACTTGTTGCTAAGGCCGTCACTAAGCAAAATCTCTTAGTATAGAAAGTTGCAGGCTGAGTTCTTGGAATATCGTATGTGGTTGGGCCCAGTTCAAAAGTTCATGGTCCTACTGGGTGAGGATGTGCCTATGTCCCATCTCTTTAACGGACCTTCCAGCTCCATTTTATTTTATTTTATTATTTTATTTTATTTATTTTAAAGATTTTATTTATTTATTTGAGAGCGAGAGAATGAGAGAGAGAGAGAGCACATGAGAAGGGGGAGGGTCAGAGGGAGAAGCAAACTCCCCGCCGAGCAGGGAGCCCGATGCGGGACTCGATCCTGGGACTCCAGGATCATGACCTGAGCCGAAGGCAGGTGCTTAACCAACTGAGCCACCCAGGTGCCCTCCAGCTCCATTTTGAAGCCCCTTGACATAAGTGACCCCATTTCATTTCACCTATCACAATACTTGGGAGTATTTTTCCAGCGAGGTGGCAATGTCTGCTGAAAGTGAGGATGATATCACTTCTAGGTACCAACATAAAGAAATTTCAGATCAGTGCATAGGAGATATGTACAAGGATGTTAACTGTAGCTTTGACTGGAATGGCGAGAAACTGGAAACAGTCTAAATGTCCAACTCAGGAAACTGGATGAATCAAGTGTGATGGGGTGTGTGTGTGTGTGTGTGTGTGTGTGTGTGTGTGTGTGTGTGTATTTATTTATTTATTTGTCCAGTGGAATACTATACTGCCCTGAAAATGAGAGAATCTGAGCCACATATACCAACATTGGAAGGAAGTGACCATAAGATTTTTTCTTAAGGTAAAGGCTACTGTGACCAGCTTCTCGGAGACCAAGAGGCTTCACCTTGGCAGGAAGACTGTCTTGTTTCAGAGGGTTCCTGGGCTTTCCTATGGCAGCAATAAAGGAACGTTGCACAGCATAGAAGCCTCATGCCAACTGGTAGAGCTTATTTTGCCTATTCTGAGAAAACCAGAATATACTGGAATATACCAAATATACCAAAATTCCTTATGGTATAGAGAGGAATCCCGTAAGAATTAGGTAGCTCTTTCCAATCATAAAGTATCTGCATTGCAATGCAGAAGCAGCACGGACAGACATTTTAGTCCCGGTTCCCGAATTGCGTTAAACAGGGACAAAGTCCGATGCTGGTTCTTTCTCTCTCATCCATCAGCCCTCTCGCCCTTCACACATAGCAATAAATCCATTAGAAATGCACATGTTACCATGAGCCCCGGATTTCAAGGTTGTTAATCCCATTTGGCTTTTCGAGGTTGCCGACAATGTTTATTTTCCAAAGGGGTCACAGAGCATACCTGGTCCTAGCTTGGCCACAGCATAGAGGAGGTCGTAGTTGAGCACTGGCGTGGCGTCGCTGATGGGCTGCCAGCCAACGGGAGGAGATGCCGGGGGTGAGATGAGGAATTGTTTGGCAGGCTGCGGTGGCGCCAGATGCAGCTTATCACCGTCTGTCTCTGGAGTCTGAACCTTTCAAACAGAGGAGAAACGAAGACACAGGATTCATTAGGGCCTCAGATGGGCCGTGTTGGGACCCAGAGATGCAGAATCTCATTTTCAGCCTGTGACAAAGGAACCAGTGAACCAGGCTCTCATAATAATCACTGCTTACCATCCACCATATGCTCAGTTATCCTATCTCATCCTTAAAACTGTGGATCTCGACTTGTAGCATGCATGGTGATTATCTGGACAGCTTCCGAAAGCAGAGTGGAGCCCCACTCCTGGAGCGTCTGATTCAGCAGAGCTGGGGTGGGGCCCGGGAATCTGCATTGAGCAAGTACCCACGTGAGGGTGAGGCTGTTGGTGCCCAGACTCCTTGCTTCCTTTCTTTCCTCTCTCTCTCTCATTCTTGTGGGGGTGATCTTCGCATCATATGAAATGAAGCATTCTAACGGAAACAATCAGTGGCATGGAGGACACACCCGGCATGGTGCTGCCTAGAGGCAAAGCATCTGTATTGCCCCAAAGGAAACCCTGTGCCCATTAAACAGTTACTACCATGTTTGTCTCTAGTCAGACCCTGGCAACCACCAATCTGCTTTCCGTCTCTATGGATTTGCCTGTTCTGGACATTTCCCAGAAACAGAATCAGAATATGTGACTGTTTCGTGTCTAGCTTCTTTTCCTTCGCATATTTATGGGGTTCATCCATGTCATAGCACACACCGGTACTTCATCCCTTTTTATGGTTTCGTAACATTTCAATGAGTGATGGGCCACGATTTGTTTATCTGTTCATCCAATGATGCACATTTGGCTTATTTCTACCTTTTGGCTAGTGTGCATAGTACCACCATGAATATATGTGTACAGGTATTTTTTTGAGGTCTATTTTTTTTAAGGGATTCTTTTTTTAAGTTGTTGTTTTTTTGTTTTTTTTTTTTTTTGACAGAGAGAGACACAAAGAGAGAGGGAACACAAGCAGGGGGAGTGGGAGAGGGAGAAGCAGGCTTCCCGTGGAGAAGGAAGCCCGATGCGGGACTCGATCCCAGGACCCTGGGATCATGACCTGAGCTGAAGGCAGACGCTTAACGACTGAGCCACCCAGGCGCCCTTTGAGATCTATTTTCAAGTCTTTTAGATATATACCTAGGAGTGGGTATTTGCTGGGTCAGATGGTAACTCTGTTTGTAAGGAAACAAGAGGGGTTTCAGTAGATAAAAGTGAGGTTTTTACAAGTAGTTACTAGGAGCGTGGGATTCAAACATGGGTCTGAGGCCAAAGTCTAAATTCTTCTTTTTTAGATTTAATTTAATTGTGATAAGAACATTTAATAAGAGATCTGCCCTCTTTTTTCTTTAAAGGATTTTATTTATTTATTTGAGAGAGAGAGAGAGAGAGCACAAGCAGGGGGAAGGGCAGGAAGAAGCAGGTTCCCCGCTGAGTAGGGGGTTCGATCCCAGGACCCCTGGGATCATGACCTGAGCTGAAGGCAGGCACTTAACTGACTAAGCCACCCAGGCCCCCCAAAAGATCTACCCTTTTAACAAATGTTTAAGTCTACAATACATTATTGTTGACTGTAGGTACAGTGTTGTACAGTAGATCTCTAAAGTATATTCATCTTCTTTAATTGAAATTTTATACCTGTTGATTAGTAACTCATCATTTTCTCCTCTTCCTAGTCCCTGACAACTACCATTCTACTCTTTGGTTCTATGAATTTTAGGATTTTAGATCCCTCAAATAAGTGGAATCATGTAATATTTGTCTTTCTGTGACTGGCTTATCTCACTTAGCCTCATGTCCTCAAGGTTTATCCATATTGCAGAATGTCCATACTGTCCAAAGCAATCTACAGATTTAATGCAACCCTTACCAAAATCCCAATGGCTTTTTTTTTTACAGAAATAGTAAAAAACAATTCTAAAATTCATACAGAACCGCAAAAGTCCACAAATAGCCAAATCAATCTTGAGAAAGAAGATCACACTTCCTGATTTAAAAATATATTACAAAGCTACAGTAAGCAAGATAGTATGGTACTGGCATTAAGACAGACATATAGACCAATGGACATATAGAATAGAGAGCTCAGAAATGAATCCACACATATAGGGTCAACTGACCTTCAACAAGGGTGCTAGAAGTACACAATGAGGAAAAGATAGTCTCTTCAACAAATGGTGTTGGGAAAACTGGATACACACATACAGAAGAATGAAACTGAAACCTTATCTTACACCATATACAAAAATTAACTCAAAATGGATTAAAGACTCAAAACGTAAGACCTGAAACTGCAAATATCCTAGAAGAAAATATAGTGGAAAGCTTCATGACACTGGCCTTGATAATGTTTTCATAGATATGACACCAAAAGCACAAGCAGGACTACATCAAACCAAGTCTTCTGCACAGCAAAAGAAATATCAACAAAGTGAAAAGGCAATCTGCGAATGGGAGAAAATATTTACAAATCGTATAGAGGATAGGTTAATCTCCTTATCCATATATAGGATAAAGAGTTAAGGAACTCCTTAACTCCAAGAAAAAAAATTCCCCAAACAACAAAAAACCCCCCAAAATTAAGCATAATAACTCAGTTAAAAAATGATCTAAAGACTCAAATAGACATTTCTCCAAAGAAGATACATAAATGGCCAACAGGTATATGAAAAAATATTTAGGCCACTAAGCACCAGGGAAATGCAAATCAAAACCACAGTGAGATATAACCTCACACCTGTCAGGATGGGTATTATCAAAATCCAATAAATAAATAAAAGACAACAAGCGTTGGCAAGGATGTGGAAAAATTGGAATGCTTGTATACGTTGGTGGGAATGCATAATGATGCAGCCATTATAGAAAACAAAAGGGAGGTTCCTCCAAAAAATAAAAGATAGAACCACCATCTGAGCAATTCCACTTCTGGGTATTTATCCAAAATAATTGAAATCAGGCTTCTGGAGAAATATTAACACTCTTGTGTTCACTGCAGCACTATTCATAATAATGTGGGAATGACATAAATGTCCATCGACAGATGAATGGGTAAAGAGAATGTGGCATTTACATACAATGGAATACGATTCAGCCTTAAAAAGAAGCAAAGTCTATGTCTTTTCATTGTGCCATCTTTGCAGAGTTCAAAGATGGGAACAATGCTTATTGACCCATAAGAAATGGATCAAGATATCTGATGATGAAGGGAAGACACTGATGGAACTAATATTAAGACATTGATTTTCTTTTTCTTTTTTTTTTTTTTTTAAGATTTTATTTATTTATTTGTCAGAGAGAGAGAGAGAGCAAGCACAAGCAGGGAGCCTGATGCGGGACTCAATCCCAGGACCCTGGGCTCATGATCTGAGCCGAAGGCAGAGGCTTAACCGACTGAGCCCCTAGGCGCCCCTAGGACATTGACTTTCTATTGCTATGGACTTATGAGTGTTGCCAAGAATTGCCCATCCTCTTTTGGAAAGCTAGTATTTATTTCTGGATGAAATAAAACACAAAATTGATTTCCATATGTTTGTCATGCTTTCTCATGAATAGGAGTCATGGAAAGGTATACAGTCCACTAAAACTAGGATATAACTGAAATTTTATCATAACCCTGCTAGGAAGTTTAGGAGTAGTTGTGAATAGACCATTCTTACTACAACCACCAGCTGGTGTTTACTGTGCATTTACCAAACGCCAGGCACTTGAACACACAATAGTTCATCTAATCCTCCCAGCAACAGTCTGGGGTTTGTATCATCCTCCTCCTTTTACAGGTGAGGAAACTGAGGCCCACTGAGAGTATGCAACTTGGCCAGGTGAGAGCCCAGGCTGTCAGCCCTCAGAGTCTGCTTTCTAAACCTCTGTGATGTCCCTGTCTGGGAATCCATGGTGTAGGTTTATTTCTCCATGAACTAATTATAGACTACAAACCAGCCTGAAAGTAGAAAGGGCTCCATTTACATTTTTTAAAAAGCAAAAGATAATTGGGGTGCCTGGGTGGCTCAGTCGTTAGGTGTCTGCCTTCCGCTTAGGTCATGATCCCAGGGTCCTGGGATCGAGCCCCGCATCGGGCTCCCTGCTCTGTGGGAAGCCTGCTTCTCCCTCTCCCACTCTCCCTCCTGTGTTCCCTCTCTCACTGTGTCTCTCTCTGTCAAATAAACAAATATAATATTAAAAAAAAAAAGCAAAAGATAGTGTAGAGGAAAAATTACCTTACCTGTGCAAAGTAGAGTTTTAATTTTTTCCCTCTGAACTGGGTTTCATGAAGCTCTATCCTGGCTCGGGCTGCAGATTTGGGATTGCTGAAGTTTATTCGGACACGTCTGAAACTCTTAAACAGCTGGAACGTCACGCAGTCATCATAAGTCCGAAACAGACCCTCAAATTTTTCCTGATTAAGAAAAAAAAAAAAGAGAGAGGAAAATCCATTGGTCATGTATCTTGCACGATGCCTGATCTGACACAAATTAACTAAGTAAATAACTAAGTAAATGAATAGGCTGTTCTCAACATAAAACGGAACACTAGTAATGTATTTTTTTAATTTAAAATCAATTAATTAACGTATAGTATATTATTAGTTTCAGATGTACAGGTCAGCGATTCACCAGTTGCATACACACCCAGTGCTCATTCCATCCCGTGCCCTCCTTATTGCCCATCACCCCCTTACCCCACCCACCCCAGCCACCTCCCCTCCAGCAACCCTCAGTTTGTTTCCTATAGTTAAGAGTCTCTTATGGTTTGTCTCCCTCTCTGATTTCATCTTAGTTATGTCTTTTTTTTTCATCTGTTGGTCTGTTACCAGGTGTTAAACATGCTTGTGGATTCAGTGGAAGGATTCATAACCTGCGTCCTGAGATCTGTAGAGGAACAGTCAACGAGGTTTGAAATGCATAAAAAAACCTGAAAATTATGCAGTGTTGAATAAGTTTCTGTGTGTATGTATTTTTTTTTCTGGGGAGAGGGATCATAGTTGTCAGAAGATTCTCAGAGAAGTCCGTTACTGCTGAAATATTAGAGCTATTGAGTACAGTATGTGATAGATATTATTAGCGATTATCAGTCTTGGTGGCGCTAGTTCGATGGTGCCATGTGATTAGTCCTGGTTCATGAAATGTGTGCAGAAGGCAAGAAAAAGCACTTAAGAATTTTTTTTATCTCTTTCTCTGAAGATGCCAGGTATTCCAGATGGTATACCATTTGGAAGCAGGATTCTCCTCAGGCTGGGTCCCTGAGTGGCCTCTGTGGGGCAGAAATATCTTTCACCCATCCTATAGTTGACTTTGTCTTGGCAAAAAAAAAAAAAAAAAAAAAAAAA